>NW_027249935.1:0-58388 GCF_030848795.1 Temnothorax nylanderi
TCCGAATGAACGGTGTCCAAATGAACCGTGTCCAAATGAACGGTGTTCAATTGATCGTGTCCAAATGAACGGTGTCCAAATGTACCGTGTCAAATGTACCGTGTCCAATTGAACCGTGTCTAAATGAACCGTGGCCAAATGAACCGTGTCTAATTGATCGTGTCCAAATGATCGTGTCCAAATGAAACGGGTCCAAATGCACCGGTCCAAATGAACGTTGTCCAAATGCACCGTGTCCAAATGAACCGTGTCCAAATGAACGGTGTTTGATTGATCGTGTCCAAATGAACGGTGTCCAAATGTACCGTGTCCAAGTGCACCTCTCCCAAAAGATTATATAGTCACTGGCAAAACTGGCAAAGAATGAGTAAAAGCTGAATAAAAAAATTATTAAATATTTAATATCAAAGGAAAAATTAACAAGCGTAAGAAACCAATAAAAGTTAACATTAAAATGCACTTACATGTTCACAAAACGACAGCGTACAACACAGTTCTTTACACTTCAAACTTACGATATGAAATGCTTGCTTTCCGGAATTATGACACGAGCAAATGATATTCAAATGCGTGAACTTGGTTGTTGATTTACTTCGACGCGTATTTAACACTGTTTTGCGCACACGCCATTTAAACTTTGGATGACGTGATATCTTTTCCTCTGTTTGGACTTTCATCGCATATTATGTCGTAGTATATAGTATATATTGTAGTATGAGAAAATATGCACAAATGGAAATTTTAAGCGTACAGCGCAACTGAACAGAAATAAGGCAACACCTACCTACAGCGCGACGCCTATACTACATATCATCTTGTCTTCCCAAAAATCGAATAATGGTATCATAATAAAATATATATGGATGTATTTGGCATTCGACGCTCTTAAATTTTTGCGTTGGAAAAATTGTTATATTTGGCAAAAATAATAGGTGGAAGTGGGGTTAAATTAAAAAATTTGACAAATTTGAAAAATCTGATTACGCCATTGTAAAGAGCACAAAAAGCCATGAATATTTCGTATAAATTTTTTTCGTTACGCCTTATATTTTCGAAGATATTCGCTAAAAACTATAAAATCCGTATTTTCGAGGGGTTGTTTCAACCCCTAAACGTCGAGATAAGCCTCTAAAAAAAATACGTGTCTAATATTTTTGATGCTCTACAATATATCCAAAGCCCATCCAAATCGGTGAGGGACACTTCCGACCGTTCCCTTGTAAGTATTGTATTTTTTATTGATATATATTTCTGTTTCTTTAAAACAGCAAACTTTTACTTCTAGTTTTATATTAATATTTGGATATGTTTATTTATATATCATTCTATTACTAAAAAGTACAATTTCAGAACAATTTTGGTCTTATTTAAAGCAGATTGTTTGAGATCATGGAATTTGGTACCGAAAAACGCTTCGGATGCACGCTTGTTCTCGCATGAGTTTAATAAATTGGAAATTCCGCCTTAAAATTGTCGTGTTAATGTTCAGTACTTATAGCATGGAGTTTCTATTATTCGCATTCGGAAAGCTCGTTGACATTCGCTCGTCAATAACAAAGTCAAGCAACCGCGCTCAAAAAAAGGAAAACTCCATGCTATAAACAGTGCGATCGAAAACAAGCAACGATCTCGTCGGATCGTCAAACGAAACTTTGCCGTGAGCACGATGACGCAGGCCACCGATAGCCAATCACCCTCCCGAAATTCGAGCTCCGCGCATGTCAAGCGAGAACGTTTCCGCGAGCGGCCCTTGGCCACCAATCACGCACTGAGTCCTCGAATATCCTTCAATAGTTTTAAAACGCAATGAGATCATTGGTGATTAGCCGGAGAGAGCTTCGTCTCGGAGGTAATAAAGGATCGCCGCGGCGCCGAGGAACCGCTCTCGCTCGCAGATCACCCGCCTAGTATACATATACGACCGCCTTTGCACACTGCTTAACACCGCTTTTCGCGTAGCAATCGCATTCGCTCGCTTAATAGCTTTCGCCGCTTTTGCCGTGCTAACTTCTGTGCGCGCTACCGCTCACGGCTTTTCGCCTGAAAAAGACTTTGTAAATACGTGTACATATATATTCTTTAGACATTATAAACTTTATTCTGTAATTCTGATTTGATTACGTGCGTGTACTTGTCCTCCTCGTGCTGTCTCTAACCTGCGTACTCTCGAACATTCTGGTCCTTCGAGCCGGATCATCGCCGGCAATCGCGATCGGGAGTGCCTAAAACAGAAGACACCATGAGTCTTGACAGAGCGCCATGTTGAACAGCCAACACGAACTCTTCGTACGCATCTCCAGAGCCGTCGACAATCTGAAGAAGATGGGTCAGGCGAACATCACCCTCTCTGCCATCGAGACTCGCATTCGCATCCTCGACGACCATTGGGCAAAGTTCGACAGTCAGCATGACCTAATTCGAGCCTGCTACAAGGACCGCTACGCTGAGAGTGAGTACGCCAAATCAGAATTACTCGACCAAGCCGAGAGTGCTTACGTGCTTCAGCGTAGCGTCCTGGCTGAACAGGCGAAACGCTTCAAGACCGCGTCGGCTTCCACGTCCTTCACGGCGTCAGAGCAGGAGAGCGAACGCGCTCCAAAGACCTCGTTGCCTCGCATTAACTTGCCGCATTTTTCGGGCGCGTATGAAGACTGGCCGTCGTTTCGTGACCTCTTCCAGTCGGTCATCGGTCAAAACTCAGCCATCTCAAACGTCGAGCGTTTCCATGATCTTCGGTCGTGCTTAAAAGGTCCAGCTGAAAAATTAATTCGGTCGTTAAACGTAACCGGAGACAATTACGACCGCGCATGGGCGATCTTAGGCAAGCACTATGAGAACAAAAGGGAGTTGATACGCTCCAACTTCGCAACTTTCACCGCCGTCGCGAAGATGAAGGGGGATACCGCCGAGGAACTTAGTCGAATCTTCAACGCCGTCACGACCACTGTAAACGCGCAGGAGAGCATCGGCCGGCCTATCGAATCCCACGGGATGGACCTCTTCAACCACCTCGTAGTCGAGCTCTTTGATCCGCGTACGTGTCTCGAGGGGAGTCCTCCATCTGTGATTCCGTCGATCCGCCGGATCACACTAAACTCACTGACTTTATGACTAAACGCATACTGACACTCAATGCCGCGAAACCGAAACCCGCATCTAAAATCTCAGAGTCGTCACAATCCGCGAAAACTCACGTCGCGAAACACAGTTCCGACCCACAGTGCGCGTTGTGTAAGGAAAAGCACACTCTAATGACTTGCCACGAGTTCAAGGCCAAGCCGGCCAGCGAGCGCAAATCTTTCGTAGAGACTAATCGGTTGTGCTATAACTGTCTCGGCAATCATCTGATCGCGAAGTGCCAATCAACAAAGACTTGCTTAACGTGCAAATCTCGACATCACACGATGCTCCACGAGGCTCAGGTTACCGCGCCGAAACCTGCAGAGCCGAAACCTGCAGAGGTCAGCGCACTATCCGCAGTGCGTCAAGCCGACGATAGCAAGGCAATTCTTCTGGCAACCGCGCGGGTGATGGTCGCCGATCGCTATGGAGAGCCACACGCCGTGAGAGTTCTCGTCGATCAGGGATCCGAGGTGTCTATCATCTCGGAATCTCTGGCTCAACAGCTCCGCCTTAAACGCTCTTACTCCGCCGTGTCAATTTTCGGGATTGGCGGCTCAAAATCGGGATCGACCCGCGGAAAGGTGACAGTGAGCCTCACTTCCACCACGACCGGGTCTACAATCTCCGCCGTCGCGTTCGTTCTGCCGCGTCTCTCGTTATATCAGGGCTCTCGACTACGAGGCGCGCTCCAGCTTGGCCGCACATTCAGGGACTTCCTCTGCCGACCCGCAGTTCCTGGCCAACAATCCAGTCGAGATACTTCTCGGAGCTGAAGTGTGCTCGGCCATCTTTGAAGACGGCATCCGCAAGGGCGGACCTCAAGCTCCAATCGCTCAGAAGACGGTCCTCGGGTGGATCCTCTCAGGGGGCTGCGGTGCAACAGAGGGGCACCGCAGTTCTCTTCAATGCACCGCCAACCACGAGCTGGTCGAGCTAGGCCGCTTTTGGGAGCAGAAAGCCGATATTTCCTCTCCCGCCGCTCTTACGCCCGAAGAGAAAGAATGTGAGGAGATCTTCGTGCGCACCCACGAGCGTACGGCTACCGGACGGTACGTGATGAGACTCCCGTTCAAGGCCACTCCAACGACCCTCGCTGAGACTCGCAAGCCGGCAGAACGGCTGCAGTCAATCATGGAGCGACGATGTGACCAGGACTCGCGATTCGGAGAGCTCTACCGAGCCTTCATGCAGGAGTACGAAGACCTGCAACATATGACGGAGGTGAGCAGGTCCGAAGACCAAGAAGTAAGCAAGTGCTACTTACCACATCACGGAGTGTTCAAGGAGGCCAGCTCCACAACCAAGCTCAGAGTTGTGTTTAACGGGTCGCAACGCACGAAGTCCGGTGAATCGCTAACTCGCACTTGCTCGTTGGCGCCAATCTCTTGCCGGCGCTCGCCGACGTGATCTCGCGTTGGCGCCGGCACCGCGTGGCCTTAGTGTCGGACATCAAACAGATGTACCGTCAAATCCTCGTGCATCCCGACGACCGCGGATTCCAGAGAATCCTATGGAGACGCAAGGTGACCAAACTGTTGCGCGAATTACTCTTGAACACAGTGACGTACGGTCTCGCGTGCTCGCCGTTTCTCGCAATCCGAACACTCATCCAGTTACCAACGACGAAAAATCGCGATATCCGCAGGGCGCCGTCGCACTGCTCGAGGATCGCTACGTCGACGATGTCCAGACTGGGGCGGACTCAATACCCGGCGCGATCGCGTTGCAAACTGAACTTTGCGAGCTCTGCATGGCGGGCGGGTTTCCGCTTCGGAAGTGGTCGTCGAACTATAAAGAAGCCCTAACGGGCATTCCCTTGGAACACCGTCAGTTCCAAGAACCGCACTCTTGGCAGAACGAAAGCCAGACCACGTTGGGCCTCTTATGGTACCCGAGCGAGGACTGTTTCGCGTTTATGATACACCCGCGCACGATCACACACTATACAAAGCGACGCGTTCTCGCGGAAACCGCACGTCTCTTCGACCCGCTGGAATGGCTCGCTCCTGTTATAATCCGCGCCAAGATTCTAATCCAGTCCGCGTGGCTGCAGCAACTGGATTGGGACACTCCGCTTCCTTCCTCCAACGCTCACCACTGGGAGCTTCTCTTCAAGGAACTTCCCTTGCTCAAAGGCCTCCGCGTGAACCGCTGGCTTGGCACTGACGCGAGAACCAGCAATTGGAATTGCACGGCTTCGCCGACGCATCCGAACGAGGATACGCCGCCGTCGTGTACCTCCGCGTCTCTTCAGACAACTTCCAGGCAATACACATTCTGGCCGCCAAGAGCAAAGTGGCACCTGTAAAACAAGTGTCTCTGGCGCGCCTCGAACTGTGTGCCGCCGCTTCGCTCACCAATCTCGTAAAATACTATCGCACCATTTTAAGTCTGTCCACAGCACCTGTCTTTCTCTGGTCAGACTCCAAGACCACACTGCACTGGATTCGAGGGCACTCCTCGCGTTGGAAGACCTTTGTCGCAAACCGCGTGGCTCACATCCAGCTGCAGCTTCCCGACGCTCAATGGCGACACGTCCCGGGGCGGGACAATCCAGCCGATTGCGCCTCTAGGGGGATCGCACCGAGCGAGATACTGCACCACCCCTTGTGGTGGACGGGTCCCGCCTGGCTTCAGAAGGACTCCACTCACTGGCCGAACGAGGATCCTGAGATGCCGGAAGACCAGATGCCCGAGCAACGAGTCGTGGCGCAAGCCGCCACCGAAAGGGTGGAAGCCGAGCCTGAGATGCTCCTCAGGTTCTCCTCCCTGCACCGGCTACTGAGAGTCACAGCCTGGTGCTCTCGATGGCGGCACTCCGCCGCCCGCACGGCGCTCACGCTTCAACCAGACGAGCTAGACGAGGCACTGTTTCTGTGGCTCCGCGTAGTGCAAGGGCTGCACTACGCCGCCGAAGTCACCGCAGTCACCTCCAACCGCACTGTACCACTGAGAAGTTCACTGGTGCACTTAAATCCGTTCCTGGATAACCACGGCGTGGTAAGAGCTGGAGGACGTCTAAAGCACGCACCGCTGTCTCACGATGAGAAGCACCCGATGATCGTTCCACCATCGTCGTGGCTCGACTGCTGATCGACTCCTGCCACCGTCGGACACTGCACGGGGGAGTGCAGCTCACTCTCGGTGTCCTCCGCCTTCGATTTTGGATCCCACGAGGCCGAACAGTGGTCAAACAGATGCTGCACCGTTGCGTCACGTGCACACGGTGGCGAGCGGCCACCCCACAGCCGCCCATGGGAAACCTTCCTCGAGGACGAGTCACTCCGGCGCGCCCTTTCCTCCGGACCGGCTTGGACTACGCCGGCCCCATTCTCATCCGCACGAGCAGGGGACGAGGGCACAAGGCCCACAAGGCCTTTATCGCCGTGTTCGTCTGCCTCTGTTCCAAGGCCGTGCATCTCGATGTGGTCTCCGACTACACGACGGATGCATTCTTGCGGCATTCCGCCGCTTCACAGCACAGAGAGGCCTCTGTGAGGAAGTTTACTCGGACTGTGGCACAAACTTCGTCGGAGCTGACCGAGTCCTGCAAGACCTCTTCCGCGCTTCATCCGCCGACGGCCGTCGCATCGCCAACTTCGCCACCTCCGAAGGTGTGAAATGGCACTTTAATCCGCCTGCCGCACCACACTTCAACGGGCTTTGGGAGGCAGCGGTGAAGTCCACCAAACACCACCTTCGAAGAGTCATCGGAGAGAGCACACTCACTTTCGAGGAAATGTCCACTTTCCTCGCACAAGTGGAAGCCTGCCTGAACTCCGGACCACTCCAGGCCTTATCCGACGATCCGGACGACATTTCCGCGCTCACACCGGGGCACTTCCTGATCGGCGCCCCTCTTCTGGCCGTGCCATCACTCGAGGAGACAGCTGACGGCACGCTATCCCGGTGGCAGCACATCCAGAAAATGCGCGATCATTTCTGGTATCGATGGTCGCGCGAATACATCCACGGGATGACAGCCCGGCCGAAGTGGCACAAAACCGAGGACGCTCCTGACGTGGGGGCCTTATGCCTCGTACGCTCCGAGAGCACTCCACCGAGTCGATGGCCTCTTGCCCGAATCGTGAAGCTGCACCCCGGAGATGACGGCGTGGTCCGAGTTGCAACGATCCGGACATCCACCTCAGAGCTCGTGCGCCCGCTGTGCAAGCTCGTGCTACTTTCCTGGATCAAGGACCAGCCGCCCCCGGAGGATGCGTGAGCCCATCGACACTTAATTGTCTGTATCGACCTACCGCCAATGTTTAACGTTCACTTCGCGTAATTGTCCTTGTTGGCCTTCCGCCACTGGTTAAAGTTCACGTAATTATCGGTATTTCGGCCTTCCGCCTCAACTCAACTTATATTCGTAAATTGTCTTCGCGTCACATCACTTCACTTATCACGTATAGCAGAACACGTCACTGTTTATGTGTCTTGCTCGAGATCACCGCGTGTTGTGATACTGCGCACCACACCGCCATAGCGCGCTCACCACTCGCGACGGAATCGCGATCATGCAAATCGATCGTAAATCGATACTCGCGCCGCGACTTCGGGCACACCATCGAGCGCACCGTCTCGTTTCGTCAAGCATGACGAGGCGGGCGGGATGTTTGAGATCATGGAATTTGGTACCGAAAACCGCTTTCGGATGCACGCTTGTTCTCGCATGAGTTTAATAAATTGGAAATTTCGCCTTAAAATTGTCGTGTTAATGTTCTGTACTTATAGCATGGAGTTTCTTTTATTCGCATTTCGGAAAGCTCGTTGACATTCGCTCGTCAATAACAAAGTCAAGCAACCGCGCTCAAACAAAGGAAAACTCCATGCTATAAACAGTGCGATCGAAAACAAGCAACGATCTCGTCGGATCGTCAAACGAAACTTTGCCGTGAGCACGATGACGCAGGCCACCGATAGCCAATCACCCTCCCGAAATTCGAGCTCCGCGCATGTCAAGCGAGAACGTTTCCGCGAGCGGCCCTTGGCCACCAATCACGCATTGAGTCCTCGAATATCCTTCAATAGTTTTAAAACGCAATGAGATCATTGATGATTAGCCCGGAGAGAGCCTCGTCTCGGAGGTAATAAAGGATCGCCGCGGCGCCGAGGAACCGCTCTCGCTCGCAGATCACCCGCTAGTATACATATACGACCGCCTTTGCACACTGCTTCATTCGCTCGCTTAATAGCTTTCGCCGCTTTTGCCGTGCTAACTTCTGTGCGCGCTACCGCTCACGGCTTTTCGCCTGAAAAAGACTTTGTAAATACGTGTACATATATATTTCTTTGGACATGTACTTGTCCTCCTCGTGCTGTCTTTAACCCGCGTATTCTCGAACACAGATAATTTTTATTATTTAACTTTGTTTAAATTTTCATCATTGTTAAATTACAGTTAAATAATAAGCATTTGAGATAAATAATATACACTTTCAAGACAATTCTAAAAATTTTTAAATACATTTATATTTCAATATATGAAACTTATTAATCTTTCCTTACTTTTTATCTTAAATATCTTTATCGCAAATTTGATTGTACTAATAATATTAGTTTATATAAACATAATTGTTTTCTTTAACTATATATATTTTTTACATTGTTTTTTTAATTACGTACTGTAAAAATATATTTGTCTATTATACATGTATATTTTTAACATTGCTTTTTTAATTACATATAAGTATATTCTCTTTTAAATGTTTTTTTGATAGTTATATAGATTTTTACTTTATTAAAATTTATTTGTAAATTTATGTTTAACTGTAAATTTATTAATATAGTCAGTTTAATTACCATGTAAAAAAATGAATTTTTATGTAGACTCAGGAATTTTACTTACGCGCGTAAATTTATACCTATAATAGTTGGTCCCAAAATTATCTATTATAATGGTTGTAATTCCATTACAAAATTTTTTACAGTTCACATAATTTTACATAAATTTGTCCATTGATTACAGTGCTATAACATATTTTTTCCCAAAAAAAATTTTTTTTAAGAACTATATTTAATGTACATTCTAAAACAATTGGATCTCTCATTTAAAAGAAGAATTTTTATTTTCTTTATTTATATTATAAAACATAAATTACGTTAATCTTATATCATTTTTTATTTACATCGTTTTTATCTTATATCTAATTAAATTAATAATATTAATTTATATAAATATACTCATATATTTTTTCTCTTCTTTCTTTTCTTATTTTTGGATTATAATTTGTGTTATATATACTTGATATTTATAACATATACATATATATTTATACTGTTACGTCTTTTTACGCGCCCGAGGCGCACGATGGATCAAAAGGGGGAAGGAGAGAAGGATAATAGGCCTCTCCGACGATTCTCTCGCACATCCGACGCTTCACTAACCGAAAGTTTATTGTTGGGCGCCATACGCGTAAATTCGCGTCCACTAACGTATGCTAAGATCGCGAAAAACCAAAGAGAGGCGCGAAACGCGATAATGTCGGTGTGCGAGTAATCGGCCAGCTCGACCTAACGGTTATGGGCGGGGTTGGTGAAGGGCAGCGCGGTATTCGGCGGGGCGACGCCTAAATCACTAACTCAGGCAATTAACAAATGAATAACAACGTTTATTCGGAGTAATTTCTCCGGTGAGAGAGTCAATGCCAATTCGGCTTTCATTGCTACCATAATCAAATAAGCAAATGATCACGCGGATGTCAGAAATGAAACAAACAATAATCGTCACGCGGAGGTAAGAAGTGAACGGAATATTACGTTAATTTACAGTAAACGCGCGGAATGCGCCGTTATCAAATCAGAGGATAATAGTAGAAAATTAAACTTACAACTAACATAGCATATCGGCAAAACGACAGTCGAATACGCAATAATTGAAGTAAACGCGAAATAATATCAATAGAAAGTACGGTTGAACGCGAAAGATCGCGAATTCATGGTGTGTCACGCTCGGAGCGCGTGGCGCGTCCAAAGCCACGCAGGGATTCTGTCGCCAAATTACCACACTCTAATGCAAGTACCTTAATCTAACGCAAATAATAAACGTCCCAACGCAATTAGGACCAAACGCAACGCGCTAGTGCTAGCGATATTCTAACGCGAATAACGCGGGGCAGAGGCCCTCGACATAACGCGAAATACTGTAGCTAACGCGAAAATACGAAACTTCCGCGAGTAACCACGCAAGATGCTATAACTAACGCGAAAACTATTACAACGCGAATAGTATTGGAACGCACTTATTCTAAAGCGGGAAACAACCAAACGCAAGCCGCAAGCTAACGCAGATAGTATTTTACCGCGGATACCATCTAAACGCAACTACTCCAACGCGAAAATAACCGAACGCGAATGATATTCTAGAACGCAATTATTCCAACGCGAGAAAACGATCTTAACGCAACGAATGATCCATAATGCGTGAACGCGAGAAACATTCGGACGCAATTACTGCCGCGTGTGGAATCTAAGTCCCGGCCGTACAATGTACGACGCACAATGAGACACGCGGTCGCAAACACGAAGGTCGCGAGACATGGCGAATCCACGATATCGAATTCCGTTTCGGACACGCCGGCCGCGATCTCCAGAGGTTCGCAAATTTTGGTTACGATCCCGTGGCCACGAGACCATTCCGGTGCCCCTCGCTTTCGCTATCGATCGCGAAATCAACGCCTAGTCGGCGACACGAACACAATATCGAAATTAATCCCGAGCGAGAGCGCAACCCGGAGGGCGGTGTCGTGGCTTTACATACCGAATATTACCGAGGCAACCTCACCGTTCGTCTGCTCTCCCTCGAAAGGTCCTCGCCGTCGTCCCAAGGGTCAGGAGAATCGCCAGGAAAATCGGCAAGAAAATCGCCAAGTTACTAATTCAATATCGCGACAGATAAATTTCGATGCGCAGGCTGTCGAGGACGATCCAGGAGTGCTCCCGAAATTTCGCTCGATGGCGGAATCGATTGCGCGCCCCACCCCGGGCGTACGCAGCCGCTCGACGCTACCGCGCGGACCAATTAGGGGTAAGCTTGCAGGCTCGCGACGTATCCTTGTGCAGGGCCGTCAATCACGGCTCCCGCAGGGCGCTTAGTGGTTCCTTGCTCGCACGGCACTTTCGCCGGGATTTTTCCCAGCAGCTGACGGGACGCTAAAGGTGGAAGCACATAAAATTGCAGGAGCCATAAGCAGAATGCAGAAGCCATATGCGCATGCGCTATGGTATCTGTTAGAGCTCTACAGATACCATAGCGCATGCGCATATGGCTTCTGCATTCTGCCCATGGCTCCTGCAATTTTATGTGCTTCCACCTTAATTCCCTCTCGTTCCTCCCTTTCGGTCCGGGAATGGCGGCCGACCATCCCGGAGTCCGGTCTGCAGGTGAGGAGGGCAGGTGAACTTCATTCCGCCCCGGCGTCCCGGGGCCCTGCCTCTACGGGTCCGTCCGTCGCGGTGCCATGCACCGCGCGCGTGTCCTACTGCGCTCCCTTGAGCCTGTTGGCCCGCGAGTCCCGCCGCGGTCCGCTCGCGTCGATCGATATTTTGGCTCGATTCCCCCTCGGTCGACTCAGCATCTTACGACCCGCTGCATCTTCTCAGGAACTCCGGTCTCAGCTCGGTGAGGCGCCACGCAATAATACAAAAGAAAAATAAAAGGGATCAAAATACGGAAACGCAATTAGTTATGCCCCTGGATCTCTCGCTTTGACTTGTTGGACCGTCCTCGGGCGCGAAACCCGCGCCTTGTGACGGCGGAGGGCGCTGCCACGATGCAGCGAAACTGCAACGTCACAATACATTTTTTAAAAACATTTTTAATATTGTTTTTATAATTATGTAAATATAGGGGAGACCGGGGCCAAACCGTCCGTTTTTTTCGGTGCCGATTTTTAACAACAAAATAAATAATTGTAGTTAAATGTGGTATACCACTGTAAAGAGTGAACCTTTAGCTACAAAATTTATATAGGAAATTTTTGTCTACGTCGCTTTGTTTAACCGGTATAGAGCAAAAACGACAACGGTGGAAAAATTGAAATCTAAAAAATGCCGGAGTTAAACCGTCTCCCTCCGGGGCTAATCCGTCACACTGCATTTTCAATACATATACGTACATCTAATCCTGAAAAGTGATAGGATACATTTTAATAATTGTTTTTTAAGAGAAAAATATAAAAATTTATTTAAAATTTTTATGCGAAACATTATTAAAAAATAATTGTTTTACCTATTCCATAAAATAATTTAGGCACATGAATACAGATCCTGACAAGCGCACGCATGTGTTGTGTGTCCTACGCTCGCACGCAATGCACTGTTTCCCATATGCTCTGTTTATTGTCAACTTCTCTGAGCACACGCAGTACGTATTATCCAAGTCTTCGTCAGCTCACGGCGATTTCAGGTTAGGTTGTGACCGGACGGCACGAGTTAGGCCCGATTCCGGCGGATAATATTCCTATCAAACGGTCGCCACTCGGTTTCATCTTCGGCTACCGAGAAGGTATGTTAGTATCAACGCCCCGATTCTTCGCAAGACGCTAATATTATTTCTTTCTTTCAGATCGATGTCCCTGATGGATCACCGTTGCTGCTACCCGTCTCCAGATCCTCGCCTATTCGCATACTGGATAATGGTAAGTATCGCTAATAACTTAGCCGCTAACTCCCTTTCTCTATTTCAGATTGGCATCCAGGATGGATCGCCGTTGCTGCTACCCGTCTCCGGATCCTCGCATTACCGCATACCAGATGAAGGTAAGTCCCGATAATTATTTTAATTATGTACTAATACTTTTCTTCTGTTGCAGATTCCTGCCCAGGATGGATCGTCGCTGCTGCTGAACTTCCCCGGATCCTCGCTTTATATCGCATACCGGATTGCCGCTGGACAACGATGGATCATCGCCAAAGGACAAGGTAAGTAGAAGGTAAGTATAGTTAATTTTATAATTAATCTTGAGACTTTGTTTCAGAAATAATTATTCTTTAATTGTAGATCATCATTTCAACTCTACAGGCCGTTTCACAATTGTCATAAAGGTGCTTTACAACGATGGTATTGCGCCTCGGTGTGGATTGCGCTTTTTCGATAAAAGTTGCACAATTGGTTAATTTGCGTATCTCGGCTTATCAGTTTCGTCGATACAATGCCATTTATCAAGATAATTAATTTCGCCAGAGTGCTCGATGCCCCTTGGCAATCACTCCAAGATCACGTGACACATACGCGATTATCACTCTATCATACAATGTCCGTGCGCACAATTAACGCTGGAGTATTCGGTTGTTTTATACAATAATTAACGCCGTCCGCACAATACTTTGTATCCGCGTAACCCAATGTTCGCGGTTGTTATATACTCGGTATGCACTTCCGTTAGTTAACAATGTATCCGAATTTCAACTCGACGTATTCGGCTAACACTCGATTGTAATTGGCAACCGGTGCCCCTCGCTATTGTTAAACGAGTTATTTTATGCGATAGTACGCGGGAGTTCCCGGTTGTTAAGTATAACACGTATGCTGTGAGTATAGAGCGTGATACGTCTTTTCGCTACGGCTATACCCGAGAGACTGCCTCGAGCAATGGCTCTCGCTTCGCCTCCCCACTATGCCGAGTCGTTCCCACTCCCGAACTTTCTCTTTTCGCCTATTGTATTCGGCACGTACGCCCGGCGCGATCACGCGAAAACAACATGACTATCACGCTCCCGCCGTATGCCCTATTGCGCACTTCGCCTTCACGATCGTTCCAGAAGGTTCCCGTGGAATTTTCCACGCGCAGCGCAGTGCGAGAACCTTCCGCCTTCGATCCCGATGCACCAGCTTTTCACCTTTTGGAATTCTTTAGTGTCGTTGACGCAGACCCGTGCGCAGCTCCTTGGAGATGCCCTTGATGACGATTCCGGGTGAATTTCCCGTAGATCATGTCCAGGTGAGCTTTCGATTGTCGGCCGTTGACGCCGACCCCTCGGGTGCCCTGCTGGGGTGCTTATAATGCCTCTCCTGGCCTTCGTTCCTGGGGAAGATGCTTTTCCCGGAAACTTGGTCTGGCAATGACGCCGACCCCCTGGGAGGGTGTCCCAGGTCCTCGAAAGATGGATAAGGACCTTTGTTCCTGGAGGAAATGTTTTTCCCGGGAACTTGGTCTGACGATGACGCCGACCCCCTGGGAGGGTGTCCCAGGTCCTTGGGAGGTGGCTGAGCACCTTTGTTCCTGGGGAAGATGTTTTTCCCGGGAACTTGGTCTGACGATGACGCCGGTCTTGTGAACGTGTATACCAGGTCCGGGGGATGCTCCTCCGGGCCCCTGATTCTGGAGATTGTCGCGGTTCACCGCTTACGCACCATAAAGCCCCTTGCACAATAGGCGATAGCGATAGCGATAGCGACAGCGACAAGGTTGCCGACAAAGCTATACCTTTGTCGGCAACTTTGTCGCTGTCGCTATCGCTATCGCTATCGCCTATTGTGCAAGGGGCTTAATAGTCACACCGACCCACGTGCGCGAAACTAAAACTTCTTCTGTCGTGAACCACCGAAATAAACGTTTTTATGGTCGGTGGAGTGTCAAAACAATGAGAATAATGTCTTAGAATAACATGGCCATTCGGGCCTTACGCGAATCTTATATCTAAAGAAAGAAATAGCTATATGGGCTTAACGCTGTTTTAATCTAACGAGAGAAATAGCCATATGGGCATGACGCGGTCTTATTCTTAAAGGGAAATGGATAGCCCGAATGATCGCCTGGATTCGACGCCTACTCCTCACGACGAGTCCCTCTTTCGTACTCGCCGGGAGATTTATTCTTATTATGCACCTTATGCGTTCGCCGTCGCGCAGGCGCCGTCTTTTCTTAACTCGAACAAAAAAAAATTAGCGAGTATTTTCGCTCCGTCCGCTGCCCGGTAGTCCGGCCGTTATCTCCGCTCGCTCCGCCGGTCCCTGCGTCCGCTGACTCGTTCCCTGCGGGCTTTCACCAGCTCTCGGCTGCTTACCCGAAGTGTACGGCTGCAAGGTTTCCCTCGAGCGTGATTCTGTCTTCCCTTGCACGTGCGTCAGTTTGCATAGGAGGAAAATGGTACGCACGTATCGTCGCAAAACGACCGCTGCTGCTTCCTTGATTTCGATTTACGCCCACTGCTCGGTTTTCTATCTCATCGTTGTTCTTCTTTAACCAGTCGGTCAACGTGGTTTTCCGGACATCGAATTGTTTTGCGGCTGCGTAAGCGCTCATTTTATCTTTTCTCACCGCAAGAACTGCCTTCTTGAGTTGCTCCTTGTCGACGGGAATCGTTTTGCGACGATACGTGCGTACCATTTCCCTCCTATACAAACTGACGCACGTGCAAGGGAAGACAGAATCACGCTCGAGGGAAACTTTGAAACCGCCTGTAAAAACTCAGACGGCTTCATCGACTTCATCCGGTCAAACGATGACATCCCAGAGATTGAGCCAAGGGACAGCGGGACGAGAGGTGACACCGGTACGAGAACCCGTCAAAACGAAGGCGGCGATCAAATCAATCGATACCCAGATCCGTTCCTCGACTCCTATTCCCGAAACTGATCCTAACGATAATGATACGAGCCTAGACATCACGATTCCGTTGGATAGCAGCGACGGCGAGGCACCAAAAGTCGAGCAGCTGATGCAGAGCAGCCAGCTGATGCAGCCTGATGACGTCACAACAGCAGAGTCACAGCAATAAAGGTTGGTCAGAGAGCTGAAATATGGAAAGGGACGTGAATAAAATATAAAAGAGTAGACCAATAACAGTACCCAGCGCGGTCGGGTACAACCGAGGGGAAGCGGGGGGGACGCGCGCACGCGGGGGGAACGCCATAAGAGATGGGCGAGGGGGACGAGGGGTGGGGGGGCATGGGGTGGGGATGGGCGAGGGGGGGTGAAGGGCGGACAGGTGCAAGGGGTAACAGGGGGGGTGAGGTGGACAGGTGTGAGGGAAAATTTCCCCTGTAACCGGACAAACATTCCCCTGTAACTGGACAAAGGTGTATCGCTGTCCAATCAGATCGCGGTACGAAGACTCGAGGCTGTCCAATCAGATGCGAGTATTTTGTGGGAACACCTGTCCCTAGGTGGGTGATGGGGAAGTTCGCACCACAGTGTTGCCACCTGGCGGTAACCTGAAGACGTAAATTCCCTAGGCGGGTGATGGGGAATTTCGCGCCGCAGGGGTGCCACCGGGGGTGGAAGGGATCGTCGTTCCCGGGCGCTCCGAGAGGGCGCTCGGATCGGCGTTATCGAACGCGTTATCGGCCGCGAGCGGAAATCCGCCCCGATTCGCGCGTCATCGCGAATAATTTTTTTTATCGCGCGCGTTCGAACGCGTCCAAACTCGTTCCAACTTGTTCAAGGTCGCTCTTCTCGACGTCCCCGCGCGGTGGGAATGGTGAGCGCGCGAAAACACGTTCGAACGTGTTCAAGGCCGTTCTTTTTCGCGGGTCCCGATAACCGTTCTTCGTTCTTGTTCGTCTCGGTGCGAAAGTTGTTTCGATCCTTCCCTACGCATCGTAGATGACGCAATCGCGGCGATCGTGGAGTAAGCGGAGTCGGGGGACCTAGGGAGCGCGGGATCGTATCGAGATAGATACGGAAAAGAAAGAGAGAGAGAACACATATATGAGATATCCGCGTACGAGCGGTAGTTTTTTATTTTGAAAAATAAAATATGTATTTTACATACGTCGATACTCGTTTACATTGTTTCTGTGTGTATAAATATATATATATATATATTTATACACACCGTCATGAGACTTTAGACCGTCGTGAGACAGGTTAGTTTTACCCTACTGATGACCAGTCATTGCGATAGTAATCCTGCTCAGTACGAGAGGAACCGCAGGTTCGGACATTTGGTTCACGCACTCGGTCGAGCGGCCGGTGGTGCGAAGCTACCATCCGTGGGATTATGCCTGAACGCCTCTAAGGCCGTATCCTCTCTAGTCAAAGGTGGCAATGATATCTCTAGGAGTCTCGTGAGTCGAAAGGCTCAAAACAATGTGACACACTACTAGGCGGCCGGTCCTCGCGGTCCGGTCGTCGCACGAGCCCGGTTTGCCGTACGGCGCCTCTGCCCGTCGTCGGGATCTCACCGCTTACGACGGCACGGCGTCTAACGGTCGAACATGAGTTTCGCGAGTTCGATGTCGAGACTCGGAATCGTCTGTAGACGACTTAGGTACCTGGCTCCGATGTCGAGACTCCTAGAGATATCATTGCCACCTTTGACTAGAGAGGATACGGCCTTAGAGGCGTTCAGGCATAATCCCACGGATGGTAGCTTCGCACCACCGGCCGCTCGACCGAGTGCGTGAACCAAATGTCCGAACCTGCGGTTCCTCTCGTACTGAGCAGGATTACTATCGCAATGATTGGTCATCAGTAGGGTAAAACTAACCTGTCTCACGACGGTCTAAGGTCATCATATATATATATATATATATATATATAAATTTGTAAACGTGTGTCGTGACGTTCAGGATTTGAAACAAAGCGCGGTAATCTCACAGTCGACGATCTTGTTAGGATCGAAAAACTCGCTTTTCAGTATCGCAGTCTTGGCCGAAGTTCCCGTCTTAATCGCGTTGGCGGCTATCTCCTGATAGCGCGAATACTTCGCGTCGACTTCCTCGGTGACCGCGCTCAGCGCCGAGACGATGCGATCGACGCAAAATTGTAAATTGTACAGCGAGAGCAGGGTGGCGAGCGACATTGCCAGACGAGCCGCGTTGGGTAGTTCCATACGCAAGATCGACAGGTTGTTGATCAATCCGAATCGCAGTGTCAGGTCTCCGATCGATATCGGCGAGGGGGGCGGGTTCCATCGACGAGGTTGGATCGCAGACACGCCAATATGTCGTGTTTGCGCTCGAGTAGTCCTTTCCACATATCGAGCGTCAGAGAGATCTCCTTGCCTTGCTTATCTCCCAGGGCGATATCCACGTACGAAGGTGCGGGTATACCGTACCACGGTGACTTAACCGTGACACCGATGGCTAAGTATTTGTAGCCAGTCGTCGTCAGCGGATAACGGGTCGCCAGGATGCGCACCGCAGGCGCGACGACGGGGTGGCGAACGTCGTTGGGGGGGTGAGAGCTGGAACGCGACTCCCGATGATGATGATGATGCTGATGATGATCGTCCGTCGATTCGATCCTTCGTCTTTTGCCGTTGTCGTTCACCTCCGAATCCGTCTCGCGAGGGGAAAGATCCCTCAGCGCGGGTCGATCGGCCAACGTCGAGAACATTTCGCACGCGCGTTGCAGTATCGTTCGTTTCTGATTTTTGTTTCGACGCGTCGTATTCAGCTGACGATGCGATACTGATGCTTTGGCGGGAACACATCGGTATAAGTAGAAAAGTTCTCACTTATATCGCGCGATGTGCGGTGTGGTGTGGGGATTTGCGCAGTCCTCTACTTCCTTCGGCGGATACGGCGATCGTAAAGCTGAACGCCGCCGCCGCCGCCGTCGTCGTCGTCGTCGTCCGAATCGCTCGCCGGTGACGTTAAATCGCCGACGCGTACGATTCGATCGAGAAGATCGCGCAACTGCTGCAACAGTTCGGTCTTAGGGCAGACAATATTCAGCATCCGTAGATCGAATTTACCGGCGGCCGTGACGGTTTTCGTAAATTCGTTGAATCTGTAGAACTGCGTCCGAGTGGTGAAGTACAGATTGCCGTCGACGTATCGAAAGATCGACGTCACGCCGGTCGGTATTCCGGGAAACGTCGCCTCGAGAAGCGTAAGTCTGACGACTTTCTTCGTACATTCGTCTATCTCGCCCACCGAGTTACCGTTGTACATCACGAAGGAACGGCCTCTATGGGTGTTTACCGCTCCGTTGAGTTTCGCATCTGCGGGAAATCCGAGTTCTCGCAAGGTCTTCGGCCAATTTGGCCTCAGAGAAAATTCCGGATATTGAAACATGTATAACAAATTATCTACGAACACCATGAGATCACCGGACGGAGATTGATAGGCAGCAGCTATGCGCGTGTAATTGTCGTGAAGAAAGCTCATGTGATTCGACAGGGCTAACGGTCCATTGTACGTCCTACCGTCCAGATCGATCGACCAAACGTAACGCCCGTACGAGATGTACATTCGATTTTCCAAAATCAATATCGCGTTTACGCGACCAAGGCCGCACAGGTCCGGCGATGGTTGCGGCGGCCGTGATCGCGGTGGCGGCGGCGGCGGCGGCGGCGGCGGCGGCGTCTGTGAGGGCGCGTTCGTCCGTTTTTCACCGTACAAACGTTGAATGTCGAGAATGTCGAATCTGTCGAGCCTAACCGGATACTGCTTGTCGGGCGAGTACGCGAACATCACCGAGGTCTTGCGCTCATTGTGCGGCAATCCGAGAGAGTGACCGATCTCGTGCGTCAGCGTGAAATGCAGGGAAAACGTATTCGGGGGATTTTTACTGACGTGAATATGCCACGGCTTGTCACCGTCGACGTGCACCTCGGAGACGAATCCCGCTTCGTTCGTCGGGAGATACGCGTGGGCCAGAACGTTACCGGGACCGTCGAATTTGGCCGAGCAATTTGGGCCGTTTACGTTGATATTCGTGTTACCGTGACGTCGGGTTCGCCAAGATATTATAATGTCAGGATTCGTTTCGGAGCGTTCGAACGTCAACGCCGAATGTTGCGACCACAGGTCGAACGCGGCCCGCGCGGTATTCAGCTCCTCTTTGGCGGCTACGTAAAAATCCTACGTCAGGTGAGTCCTCGGCCATTTCGATAGACTCGCCGCCGTTCCGTGCTTCAGGATATCCTGGAAACCACATCGCGGTTTACGCATAAATTGCAGCGTTTCGTCGTCGAGCGTTCCATCGCCGGGCAGACCGTAGTATCGTTGAAATTCCTCGATGGCGTTACGAAGAACGTCTCTTCGTCTCTGAGCCGGAAACGCGTCCACATCTTCGGTCAGATATCCGTATTTCCGCAGGTAATCGATCGTATGTGCGTAATTCTCATCCGTGGGATTGACGCACCTCGCGGCGATAAAACACGCGGTTAACGCAATTACGCGCGAGAGCCACATCGTCGAGGGCGAGAGAGAGCGAGAGAAACGGCGGAACTGCGATAACGGCGTTTCGCGATATGAGCGCGATCGCGACGCGCGGTTCAAGCGGTGACGCTCGTTGCCGATAGCGCGGACAGGTGGCGGCAGGGTCTCGCGGTGGAAAAAATGCGTCGATTCCGGCGGATGAGTCCGTTTTGATAAAAAAAATGCATTTTTTCCTCTGTGCAAAGTTTCTAAAAATAGTTTTTATTGCACAATATCTTGCTTCTTTTATGGACGATGACAATGCGTCGCGATACGAGCGCGATCGCGACGAGCGACTTACGCGGGCATGCTCGCTACCGATAGCGCGGACAGGTGGCGGCGGGGGTCTCGGGGTGGAAGAAATGCGTCGACGATTCCGGCGGATGAGTCGGTTTGATTAGAAAAATGCATCTCTTCCTGTGTGCAAAGGTCAATTTTTTACATAGTTTTAATTACACACGCAATATCCTTTATGATTGCACATCCCTTCTTTGATTCCGCATCCTTCTTCGATTGCACATCCTCGATATATATAAGGACTCGAGGCTAGACTCGGGTGTAGTTCGTTCACAGTTTTTCGAGCTAGTGACGTAAATTATTCCTAAGAACACGTAATGGACAAAATATCCAAACTGAAAGGAGTGTGCGATTGGGCGCAAATCCAGGCAACGTCCGTAGCTAGGGCTACGGACGACTTACACGAGGCGGTGCTGCAGCTGCAGCATCGCCTCAGAAATATCGTCGATGGAGCGCCGCCCTGTCTGCAAGTCACGATCCGCGTCGACGAGGACGCACGGATGTTCGATCGAATGTAAGTTTGCAAATGTAAAATTATATTGTTATATATTCATTTATATATTTATTTATTTATTTATTTATAAATTCACTTATATATTCAGTTATATATTTATTTATAAATTCACTTATATATTCATTTATATATTTAGTAATAATATGTATTTTTTGCGAAGAGGACTCATCGGAGCGGTGTTAAAAAAATTCAGGAACCACATGCGTTTGTACGCTGCGAGGATTCGCAGCATGTATCGGGACGCCGCGCGACTCGATTCATCGGCGAAGCGTCCCGATACGTGCTGCGACGGTAACGATGACAACGACGACGAAGACAACAACGACGACGACGACGAGGAGGATGAGAGCGGTCGCGGCAATATTGATATCAACTTGATTGACGTCGACTTCGAGGACGACGTCGTCGAGGGCTGGCCCTCCGTTTCTAACAAGAAATAATATGTAAAAATATAAAAATAGTAAATAAGTAGTATATAATATAACATAATATAATATAATATAACATAATATAATATAATATAATATAACATAATATAATATAATATAATATAATATAATATAATATAATATAATATAATATAATATAATATAATATAATATAATATAATATAATATAAAGGGGTTAGCTCTCTTCATAATAAATTGAATAAAATTATATTGTTATGTATATAATTATATCAAACAATAAAGATTTTAATGTCATTTATATTATTATAGATAGAAAAAGATTATGTTACAACACCATATGTCGAATATCCTTTCTTTGGTTTTTTCTACTCCTATTTTATATATATATAATTCTTTTTTAATTCGGTTGAATAGAGCAAACTTTATACGCAATCAAAGATTCATATACGAATTTACGAAAACAAAACTTCCTCTATGAGGAAGCAATAAGTATAAAGTAGTAAATAAGTAGTATATAATATACAAGAATAAATATAATATTGGATAAATATAATATTAAATAACTAATATATAAAGATAAATACGCGTGAACAGCAACGAGATTAGACGCTCCCGCCGCCGATATCGCGCTTCCGCTCGACGCTCCCGACTCCGCGCTCATTGACAGTTTCGCGCGCTCGGCGTTATCGTTGCCGTTCTTCTTCAGAGTTCGACGCTCTCGTTCGCTTACGCATCACGCTCGTCGCTCGCGCGCTCGACGCTATCGCGCTCGGCGTTATCGAGTACGATTATACGTACGGTGTAGGTATGCGAATAATGAATAACTTTCCTCGTTGATTTTGCATCAGTTTTTTTTATTGAATCAAATATAGATAGATAGATCTTTTTGTTATTGATTAAAATATATACATATATAGATGGATGGATGGATACACATTTATATTTGATCCGTGGAGTCGATGCTGGAGAGACACTCGCGTCGCTCGTTCCACCAGTCGCGCAACTTCATCACGTTCTCCATCGCGCAGC
This sequence comes from Temnothorax nylanderi, assembly GCF_030848795.1. NCBI lineage: Eukaryota > Metazoa > Arthropoda > Insecta > Hymenoptera > Formicidae > Temnothorax > Temnothorax nylanderi. The sequence continues at coordinate 22,472 of NW_027249935.1, forward strand.
ACCGTTGATGGCGTCCGCAGCGAAACGTGCGATCGGCGCGAAGAAACTCCAGCCGATCGATGTCGTCGTACTCGGCGTCGATGGTCTCGATCGTCGCGTCGACGTCGCCGAGAATCTCCTCCAGCCACCTCTTCTTCTCGAGGCCTTTCACGTATATTCGCGCGCCGGGCGTCTTTTCTCCCTCGCCCAGGTCGTCGCACACCGCGCGTCGAATAATCGACCTGGCTAAGCGATAGTCCACGTCCCCGTCTTTCCAACGGAGGCCGTGATGGTTCGCCATCAGCCAGTTGGCCCTTGCTTTTTCGGCGTTCGTGAGCAGGTCCCATTTCATCGGCGCGCGAAACACGTGATGCGCGAGTTTGCGCGTCTCGCTTCGGAGCACGGCCACCTCCTTCGCTCACCACGAATCCCTGCAGGTCGACGAAGATCGTCGTTGCCGCTGCGGCCATCGAGTCGGTGGGCGTCGAACAATTCACGCTCAAACTGCTCGTTCTTAACGGGATCTGAGGAACGATCGAAGGATCCCCGTCTTTATATATGTCTCCCGTTTCCGGGGTGTGGTATCCTACAATCGCCATTTCCGCTAGATGATTTTGCGCACCACATTGGTCAGCGGACCGTACTCGATGACGCGATCGTGAACGATGAGACAAAAGGCGGTGGTCTTCGGCGGAACGTTTTCCTTGCATTCGAATTCGATGCGCACGTCCACGGTGGCGCTCTTCACCGCTTTGTTTTGGCGGGAACAATCGATCACCACGAGCGGCGCTACTCGCGCGAATTCGCGCGGGGAAAAGAGCGCGTCGTCGCGACTGTTTCCGTAGTACGCTCCTCGAAATTTCGCGTACATCTCGTACAGCACGGCGAACTTGTCGCTTTCGAAATCCGCGTTCACGTCGTCGTAGGGATAGAATTCCGAGTTGAGATACAATTTCACGTTGGCGAGCGCGCAATGATCGAACCTCGAGGAGTCCTCCGTGAATTCGTTTCGCCGTCCGGTCTGCAGCGCGAATATGACGTATCGCGGCTTCTCCAACTGCGGCGCGGCTTTCACGGCCCACGAATGCTTGGTCGTGCTCTGCAGCAGAGGAAATTCGTACAGGTCCCAAGAGCGAAAGCCCACGCTCAGAAATCGTCCGCTCTCCAACGTTCGCAAAAGCGACAATTTAGTCACGTCGTTTAACGCCACGTGCGGCATACGCCATTGCACCTTCAGTAGCGTAATTTTAGTATCCTTGGCGGGATCTCTCGGCACGGTTTTTTTCGGATCTACGACGCAGTTGACGTCGTTCCGAGCGCGTATCAGGATAAGTTCGTGTCGCGCGTTTATCACCGCGCGTCTGTAGTCCTCGCAGAAACCCAAAAGAATATTCAAAGGTACGCAAAAGTTGAATTGATGGGACGCGTCGTTCAGATTCGATTCGTTCGTCGGATAACTCCATCCGGCGTTCTGCAGTCTCCTGGCTCGTTCGGCGGTCAGCGACGCGTAGTTCTTTATCGTGCTGGTTATGCCGACGTTTCTACACCGGTCGATCTCCACGCCGTCGAGTTCGTATCAAATCTCGTCGAACATAAACGCCACGCAGTTGTTGACCAATTTCGCGTATTGCCTTTGAGCATCCGTCGCTTCCGACGTCGTCGCGCCCGCGCCGTCGTCATAGAGTCGTCCCTCGACGTACAGAAAACTGTCGCACGGCAGCGTATACAGATCCTGTTGCTGTATGGGTATTCGTATCTCGTCGTTGTGCCCGAACGTCGTGTTCACGTACGGGTTATACGTGTGAGTCTCGATTCCGACGATGCGCTCGTCGAAGATCGGCTCACCGCCGATACTCAGGATGTCGGCCATGGTCTTTCCTTTCGAAGTAGAAACGACGCGGTTCTCACGGCGAGACCCAGTGATCGTAGGAACCTGACGTTGGCGTTGCTGAGAACGGCTCTCTTTCCTCTTCGACCACCACCGCCACCACCTCTTCTCTTCCTTACGCTTTCGATTACGTCGTAGAACGGGCTAGCTCGCTCGTTCGTACAATCCGCGCTCGATCCGTTCAGAACGAGCATCCCTCTCGCTCTCTCTCTCTTCAGGTTGCGGAGATACGCGCGCACACACACACACTAACTGCGGCGACGACGTACGTGCAGTCTAATCGTTATCTCCTCGCCGCGAAAGTCGATCAATCGATCGTTCTGATCCACGATTCGCACCGTGATATCGGTGACGTTTCGCGCGACGATCGGGAGGTAATGATCTGCGTCGGAGTCTCCGACAGTTTATATCCCGGTGGAACTTTCGGCGCGAATTCGTGTATCGCGTGCACCGAGCGTCCCGTTGCTGTACGCTCCCGTGGTGATGCTGCATTCGATGCGAATTATGTTCACGCTCATGACGTCAACGGGTCCGTCGGAAACGTACCATTTGTTCGGTTTTAGGATACGATCGCGCGAGAAACCCAAAAGAGAACCGATGTTGTTCGGTTTTGTAAAATTCACTCTGTAGGCGCACTTTATCTCGCTCCTCATGGTATTCTCGTTGGCGCGAAGAGCGAGTATCGTTCTATCGCCACCGTCATCGTCGTCGTTCTTGCCGTCGTTGTCCCCGTATATGCCATAACCGTCGTCGTCGTCGTCGTCTTCGTCCTCGTATATGCGATAAGCGTCGTCGTTATCGTCGTCGTCGTTCTTCTCCGTTTGTTTATTTTCTTTTACCCGTTCAGCGCCATCGGCCTGCAGTTTTCTCTCTTCTCTTTCTCTTTCTCTCTCTCGCGGGCGCGACGTTCGCGATGAAGAAGAGCGGCGCGCAGATATCTGCTCACGGCTCGCAGCTCGTACGACCCTTCCGGAACGACGATCTTCCGGTCGTCCTCGCCGAAGTAGAATCGATTGTTCGCCGGCGTAACGTTCGGTATCGAATTGTACGTCTCAAAAGTCGCCAAACCCAGCTCGTACTCGCCGTCGCTCAGATCCAAAGCGGGAAAGTGACTCGCCGTGAGAACGCTGCTGGTTCCGGTTAACGTGAGCGTCAGCGACATCAGCGGGAGAACGTCGATCGTTCGCCACCGCTCCCCCAATCGATCTCGCGAAGAAATCGCAGGCACAGCTGTCCGCAGATTCTCTGCTCGAACGTCTGGAACGCGCGACGATTGTACGTCACGATCGCGCTCTCGCCGCCACCGCCGAGATATCGCGCGAGATCCCTCGGCGGACGGAGATTTCCGAACGCGTCGAAGTAGATCGCCGCGTTCCCTTTCTTCGCGTAAGCGACCCAATGCGTGCCCGGACCCGCCGCGTCGTCGAGATTCACGATGCCGCACTCCGCGTGTCGCACCCTCGTCGGCAGAGCGTCGCGCATGAACACCCCACGGAAGAACGGTATGCGTAGGCGACGCGCCGATCGATCGAGCTGCTCGTTCGTCGTGACGCCGTACGGCGGCAGATCCGACGTCGCCGCTAGCGTCGCCTTCTTCCGCGAAATTTTTTTTTTTTCGGCGATTCTCCTCGCGCCACCTCCGCGCTTCTTATACGGCGTGAGGTACAGCCCGCGACCCTTCCATCGCGCGATTGTGTCGCTGCAGTTCCTCGAGTTCCCGTCGCGCCGCTTTGCCGGCGCTCACCGCCTTGGCCACGCCAGCCGCGCCACTCGATCAAGGAACCGAGCGCACCCAACATCGGTAGAAAAGGCAAGAAGCCGCCGCGTTTCGCCGTCGGAAGTATCCTCCGCCTCTTCCTCCTCGTCTTCGCGTTTCTCCCCGTTCCTTTCCTCTTTCTTCCTTTTTTCCTTTCCATACCCATGCCCAGTTTCGTCTTCGCTTTCATAGCCGCCCATACGGCCGCCGCGGCGAGTCTCTCACTGACCGCCGAGTCCTTCGCGGTGACGCGCTCGCGCGCCCTCTCGGCGAGCAGTCGATCGGCGACGTGTCGTTCGGCGAGCTCGCCGCTTCGCGAAGTACGCTATGTCGTGCTCGCGACACGCAGCGTCCAACGGATTGATGCCTTTGTCGCCGCGCGCTAGTCTCTTCGCTAGACGCGTACCGGGTCCGCAAAACTGATAGCCGGGTATATGCAGCTCGAAGGGAAGAGCGTTTATCGCGCGATCGAGTAGACCGGCGCCGCGCATTCGGTCGCGGTTGCGGGAGGGTTTTTTCTTCTTCTCAATTCGAACGGAACGGTTTCGACGACTCACCGTTCAGAGCGAGCGCGCGGTTGCACTCGTAGCAGTCCTTGACGAGCGGCGGTGGACCGTCTATGTGCGTTCGCTGCCACGGACGATTGTAATGTTCCATACACGAGCGATATCTCTGCACCTCGGGATCCGCTTTTATATGTTCGGGCAAACGGTCCCACAGCAGTTGCACGTATTTCTCAAATTTACGCAACAGAACGATCTTCGGAACGAATTCCAGCTCCTCGGCCGTTAGATCGAGAATATCGCGCCTGTCCGTCAGTAGGATGGGAAACATCTCGATCACCGACGCGCGCGCGAACGATTCGTTGCTTTTGAGATCGAATTTCTACGGATACGACGACGCGCTCGCGCTACTTATACTTGCGCGCGAAGCGTCTGCGCAGGCGCGACGAAACGAAACGACGTCCGTGCTGCCCTCCCCGCCCCGTCGCTCGGGCGCGTTCGTCGCGCGAACGAGCGCGCGCTTGCGGAAAAGACCGAGAGAGAGAGCGAAAGAGAGAGGGCGCAATGCGATTCGTGCGACAGTCGGTGACGATAGGAGTCTCGAATGTGGATCGCAAAACGCAGGCAGGCTCGGGCGCGACCGAGGGAGGAAACGGAGAATCGCGCAGACACGGTCCTCTCTTGCCGAACGTCGTACGCTGCATCATCTGCGGTCCCTCTAACTGCGGTAAGACGAACGTTCTGGTGAGTCTGCTGGAACAAGCGCACGGTCTTCGTTTCGAGAACGTATACGTGTACTCGAAATCTCTGCAACAACCGAAGTATCGATATCTCGAACGATTGTTCGAGCCTATGGAGGAGATCAGCTATCGCGCGTTCTCCGACAATCGCGACGTCGTTCCACCCGACGAGGCGCTTCCCGACTCGGTCTTCGTCTTCGACGACGTGGCCTGCGACAAGCAGGACAGAATGAGGGAGTACTTTTCTATGGGTCGACATTCGAATATCGATTGCTTCTATCTCTGTCAGACGTACGCCAAAATACCGAAACATCTCGTGCGCGATAACGCAAATCTGTTGATCCTGTTCAGGCAGGACGGCACCAATCTGCGGCACGTGTACGACGATCACGTGAACATCGACATGTCGTACGACGAGTTTCGCGCCTTCTGTCGCGAGTGTTGGCGACGCACCTACGGTTTCGCCGTGATAGACAAGGACAGCGCGTTGCGAGGCGGACGGTACAGACGGGGGTTCCACGACTTCGCCGTGCTGTAGAGCCGATCAGTGCGCTTCGCCGAACGACGCGAGTATGAGCGCGATCGCGGAAGAGAGGACCGCGCGAGAGATAGCCAAAACGCGCGCCTCGATTCGCAGGAAGTACGCCGCTCTCAGGGTCGGAAAAATGGAGAGCGAGATCGCTCTGGAAAAGAGGTACGAGCCCATCGTCAAACCTCTGAAACGGCTCGCCGATGACGCGGACCGCAGGGGTAAAGGACCGGGAGGATTGACGACGACGACGACGACGACGGCAGCTTTACGCTCGCGAGAAAGATGAAAACGACGAAGAGAGCGAAGAAGGATAGTGACTACGGCGGCGACGACGACGACGACGATGCAGGCGCCGACCTGGAGCGCGATTACGGGGAGGACGACGACGTATTCACGCCAATAAGGACAACGACGACCGCGGGAAAAAAAGGAGAGTCGCGTCCAGCACGGTTGAGTTCGGCTCCCGCGACGACTATCGCGAGCTCCACGCCGATCCACGCCGATTCGGTCCGGTTTTTACCCAGAGAACACGAGATCGTCTCGGAGACTACGACTCCACCCCCCGCGCTAGAGACGTCCGTCAGGGAGTCTTTGAGCACGGTGGAAGGTCGCGACGCTCTGAATAGCCAACTAGGACCGTTAGGGCGGGAGTACGTGGGCGCTCTTCTGAGCGGCGACAGTAAAAAGGAGATCGACCACGTCTACGGAGTGTATCTCGGCGAGCACGGCACGATGCTGGGTAACAAGCGATTTGACGTGGCCCCGGATGACTCCGTGATCATCGACGGTGTACGGTACAAGGGCACGCGCGGTCTGTACGAGTTGATCTTCATGCGAATTCCCAACGCTCGCGTCTACACGGAGAAGGACAAACGAACGTACAGGAGTATACTTTTCGCCACCAGCGCTCACAAACGCGGTCGCAGCGCCGGCATGCCCGTCAAGGGTAACAGGGGACACAAGTACACAAAAATAATAGCGCCGCTCGTACACCCGTCTCACACAGTTGGGACTACGAAGGGCGCCGGACTACCGTCGGCCATGCGACTGACCGACAACGCGATCGATTACGTTCACTGGGACGATCCCAACGAGCTGGTCGATCGACTTCGACTGCTAGACGCTTCTCGTCGGGCCGGCAACAACGCTCACGACAACGAAATTCTGTCGATAATCGAGGAACTTCGCGAGGCCGGTTTCGTCGTAAATTGATCGGTCGCGTCGATCGCGACGGCAGTACGTATCGCGCGCTCTCCAGCGCCTCCCCCGCGCGCGCGCGATGTCCGTGAACAAATTCGGTATGTCTCTGACAAATCGGAGCAACGGGGACGGAATCGACGGTGCGTCCACGGTGCGATTACGCTCCTCGATCGAATCCCTGCGTAACTACACGCGCAACAACGCGCTCTTTATGAGCGAGGGTTCCTACGACGCGAGGGAGCGCAAGATACGGCGGGTAGCCGCGCCGGAGATCGACACCGACGCGACGAACAAGAGCTACGTCGAGGACGCGATCGGACGATCGAAGAGAGGCGCGACCGAAGAATTGACAGGCGAAATAGCGGCGGTGAGGAACGACGCGCTTCTCTCGAATCGAAACTCTTACGACGCGCGGGATCGCAAGATACGGCGGGTAGCCGCGCCGGAGGTCGGCACCGACGCGACGAACAAGAGCTACGTAGAGGGCGCGATCGGGCGGCTCAAGAGCGTCGTGATCGAAGAGATCAAGAAGAACGACGCGACGCTGAGGAACGACGCGCTCCGCTTGAGTCAGGGCTCTTACCACGCGAGGGAGCGCAAGATACGAGGGGTAGCCGCGCCGGAGGTCGACACCGACGCGACGAACAAGAGCTACGTAGAGGGCGCGATCGGGCGACTCAAGAGCGTCGTGATCGAAGAGATCAAGAAGAACGACGCGACGGAAGAATTGAGAGGCGGAATCGCGACGCTGAAGAACGACGCGCTCCGTTTGAACGAGGATTCCTACGACGCGTCGGAGCGCAAGATACGACGCGTGGCCGCGCCGGAGTTCGACACCGACGCGACGAACAGGAGTTACGTGGAGGACGCGATCGAACGGTTCAAGAGCGCCGTGATCGAAGAGATCGAGAAGAAGAAAACCGTCGATCGAGAGTTCACGGGCGTCATCGTGACAAACGCGAACCAGGGTTTGAGAGACGAAATCGCGAGGTTTCGAAACGACGCGCTTCTCTTGCGCGAAGATTCGTACGACGCGTCGGAGCGCAAGATACGACGCGTGGCCGCGCCGGAGGTCGGCACCGACGCGACAAACATGGGCTACGTCGAGGGAGCGATCGCGGATCTCAGAAAAAACTTCAGAGATCTGATAAGAGAATTTAGAAGCCAGTTCGTAACTGTGAGGAATACCGTGGATAAGCACGAAATCCAGATCGCCAAAATTCTGAGTATATTGAACCTTCTTGAGCAATGAGCGTGGAAAAACGGAGACTCGTGGAGGAATTGCACGCGCCGGCGCGAAAAAACTTTCCTCGCCGCCGCGTCGTGGTGCGCGGTTACGACGACCTGTGGCAGGCCGACGTGGTCGAGATGCGTCCCTATTCGCGCGAAAACGCGGGTCACAATTACATTCTGACGGTCATCGATGTGCTGAGCAAGTACGCCTGGGCGATCCCGCTCAAGACTAAGAGCGGAAAGGAGGTCGCGACGGCTCTCGGAAAGATCTTTCGCGAGGACGCGCGTCAACCTAGGAATCTGCAAACGGACAAAGGAAAGGAATTCTACAACGCCGACGCGCGCAAAATCTTCGACGCGCGCAAGGTGAATCACTACTCCACGTATTCGGTGATGAAAGCGTCGGTGGTGGAGAGATTCAATCGCACGTTGAAAAACGACATGTGGAAGCTCTTCACGCTCCAGGGATCGTACAGATGGATAGACTCGCTGCCGCGCCTCTTGTCGAATTACAATCGTCGCAGACACAGAACGATCGGAATGCGTCCGGCGGACGTGACGCCCACCGTCGCCGAAAAACTGTTGCGCACGGTGTACAGTCGCGCGAAGATCGCCGCGCCGGTGAGATTTCGAGTCGACGATCCGGTGCGCGTGAGCAAATTCAAAACGATCTTCGAAAAGGGCTACACTCCCAATTGGACCACCGAGATATTTCGCGTAGCCAAAGTACAAAGGACCAATCCCGTTACGTATCTGCTGAAAGACGTTCGCGGAGAAGCGATAGCCGGAGGATTCTACGAACACGAGTTGCTGCACGTCTCCAATCCCGACGTCTATCTCGTGGAAAAAGTCCTGCGTAAGCGCGGCAATCGAGCGTACGTGAAGTGGCTGGGGATGGACAGTTCGCACAATTCCTGGATAGATAAGGCGTCTGTATTGTAACAGAAATAATTAGACATTTGTAAATACGCGCAACGTGTATTTTATTGTTAATAAAAAATTTACACATTCATTGGTTTGTTTCTTACGTACTATTAATTTTTCTACGATAAAACAGTTTTAGAAAGCGCATGATATTGTTTCTTTTTTACAACCGTATTCCGTAATGTCCCCACGGAAGCGTTTCCTCGCTGTCCAACGTCACGTATCGCTTATCGTCGTGCGGACTGAGAGCTAGTTTTTGCTCCGACACGGTGTAAACCTCGTGCAACGTCGAGCGTATGCACGACTGGCGCGTCCTCAGCTCGCGCGCGTCCCGCAGGCACGCCACGTAATCCTCGAACGTGATCCTCTTAGCGACTACGTTTCTTTTAACACCCTTTATTCTCTTGGTGTCGTCGTGTCCGAGTACCCTGTAGGTGTACATCTTCGCCCTGAGGCCCACGAACTCCGTCATGATCGCGCCGTTGTTCTCGTCCTTCATCAGACCGGGCACCTTCTTGTTGACGCGCGGCATACCGTGCGCGTTATTCTCCGCGTAATCGCTCGTGTCGAACCTGTCTATGTCGCGTCTCATACGCTCGTACGCGTCTTCGCACTCCAGCGAATAGATCAGACTATCGGTATCCGTGTAAAGAATTCGACACCGGTCGCGATAGAGCGGCGCCATGTAGTCGTAGTGAAACTCGTAGAGACGCGTCTTGGATATCTCGAGAATACACGTACCCACGTAGACCGGCTTGTTGAATTTTACCTCGAGCTTCCGCAGCTCGATCGCGACCAGATTCTCCGAGAAGACGCTTCTACTGTGAAAGTTCGGCTTAGCGATCAACGCCTCCGCGCCGTATCTCCCGTCCCATCGCGTCACGAGACGCACGTCCACGTGAGCGCGCACGTTCTCCATCGTTTTGCCGAAGACGGCATTGTTCATGAGTTTGTACATGTTCCGTTCGAACTCGTTGCTCGCGCGCGTCCTGAACGTCGTGTTCAGCTCGATGTAGCCGCGAAGCCACGGTGACTGGGCGAATCGCAGCACTCGACGAACGCGAGTCAGACGCAAACCTAGTCGCAGACATTGCTGCAGGTTTCGATAGTGCGTCACGTAGCGCGATTTGTCGTAGAGAGTAGCGAGCAGTTTCTCCTGCCGCTTACCGGGCGGTTTATCGCGCGTCGGGCACAGCGGCAGGTCCGCGTGGGCGTCGTGCAGTTCCGGCGGATACTCGAGATCCACCTCCAGAATGTAACCAACCTCGCTGTCCGTCGGCACGGTCGTCACGTCGAAATTCTCGGGGTCGTCGAGCCACTGGAAATTCGCGTACGGCAGTGATTCGCCCATAGCCCAACCGTACAGATTGTTCACGTCGTAATACATGAGATACGTAGTGGGCTGGGACGAGTCGTACGTCGGTACGTGCCTGTTGTTGGCTCGCGCGTACCTGAGCGAACATTGACTGAGGCCACCGCGTATTCCGCGTTCCACGAACATCGCCATGTCGATGTCGGTGAGCAGCTCGAAACGCACGCCGGTGTACCTCAACATGGCGTCCCACGTGTACCCCGGCAATGTATAATAATACGCGGGATCCAGCCCATAACTCGCTAAACACGTGTCCCGAAAATTTTCAAAGATATCCGCCAGAAGAAGCACGTCGGTCTTGAGATACAGATCGCTGTACTCGCCGAGATCCCGCACGCGAAAACGTCGCCAGACCCTCGTCGCGTGCTCGTAATCGCTCTCGCTCGCGGTCTCGTCGGTCAGGGAGCTGTAAAAGACCTCGCGCGGCGGAAGCTCGGTCTCCCGCAGTTTGTCCTCGCTGTCGACGTACTCGTACGGAAATACTCCCTTGCGAGTGAGCAGATCGAGATCCTCCGTGCTCAATTCCGCGTTCTCCGAGCGCGTTATTCTCAGCTTGTCCTTGTCCAGATAGGACGCCAGGGTTACGAGACTCGCGGCTAAAAATTTGTACGAGTCTACGAATCGAAGCTTCACGAGTCGATTCCACACCCCATCCGTTTGCGTCTCCTTAACGGTCTTCGAGAAAGATATGTAATTTTCCTTCGTAAGCGGCAGGAGTTCGACCCCACCCTCGAATTCGTTCGCGATTTTCTCGATGATAAAGTGCGCGTCGTAACCCGACAGATTGTGGAAGAACACGGGAATCACGTACACGTTTCTGTAATTCAGATTGCAACGAGAATGCGCCGGACCTCTGTACCGTCCGTTTAGATGACAGTGATCTCGCACGCGCTTGTCCTCCGGTTGGAACGCTTTCCGACACACGTGACAATGCGTCGCGCGCCAAAATTCGAGTTTCTCGTCCTCCGTAAGTTCTACCATCGATATATTGGTGGAGAATTTACTCTTTGCGTGACCTGCGAGAACGCGAAGCTCGTTCACGAACCACGAAACGCAATCGTCGCCGCGACGATATCTGTACGTGGACACGGTATCGTCGTAGGTGCAGCACAGATAGTAGCCCAGGCTGAACGGTACGTGACGCTGATAAGCGTATCTTTTCGTTCTCGCGCCTTCTTCGGCATTCTCCCTCTCCCGCTGTTCGAGAAGACACTCCAGATCCGCGTACACCACGAAGGGGAGTCGCTCCTTTCTGTCGTGATTGTCGAACGACAGCCACTTATCGTCCTCGTTCGGAAGAACGATGGCGCAGTCGTTCATTCGGCCGCAGTCGACGCTGTGAGCGGCCAACTTTTCGCGCGTATAGAAATAGTGTAGACATCTGCGAAGTACAATAACATGCGTGCGATTACTATGCGTACATAAAATAACACCGCGTCGTTTCTTTCTTCCTCAGGTTTTTTTTTACTTACCGATCGCAAACGTGCTTCGCGCACCGTTTCACGGTCAATTGCGAATTCACCAATCGCGACAGATTCTTTATCCAGGCGAAATGGCCCCTGTTGACACCGCGTAGCGTATCGCGCAGATACAGGAGATTTACGTGTCTATCCCTCTTATCGTCGGTTAACCGCAGAGGCACGATCGCGTTTCGGTCGGCGCCCCGTCCGAACTTATCTTTTTTTTCGATTCCTTCCCGAGTTGTAAATACGTTGATCGATACGTCGTTTTGACGTTCGAACTTTCCGATCTGTTTCAGATCTATGGGAAACTTGATCCCGTCGCGTAATCGGGATACGAGCCGCATCGTTCCGCGTGCCACTTGGCGGGGTACAGAGCCGCGACCACCGCACGCGCGAAACACGTGTCGTTCTCCGACAGCACGTTGACCACCGCCTGTTTAAGTCTTATACCTAGCGGTATCTTCATCCAACATCCCACGCGCATGGGATTACACTTGTTCACGTTTACCGTTAGGTTGAGTATTCGCGACAACGCCCATCCACTGTCGCGTTCTTGAAATTCGTCCAACGCCGCTAGAATCGCGTCGCGCACGTGCTTTTCGTACCACTCGCCCAGATCGGACCCTTGGAGGAGCTGTTCGTTCCGCGTAGCGATACTCTTCACATCGGTCTTAACGTCCGCTACGAATTCCCCATTGAATATGACATTGACCTTCAGACACACGTGTCTGTTCAAATTATCCTGCACTTTTTCGAGCACGGTGCCCTTCGCATCCTCGAGAAATCGCGCTGGTTCGATGTACGTAGAGTTCGTCACAGCGCCGGTGAGTACGCGACTTTGGAACGCCGTATCGATCTCGACCCACGAAAATCCTCCGCTAACGCCGCTGCTGCTACCGCCGCCCCCACCGTCCAAACCGGCACCTACGACGCGTTCGAATCGTCGGCGCAGATCCTCCCTCGAACCTTCCAATCGCGCTATTCGAGCCACCAGAGCGTTCACGGCTCCAGTGTTTCCTCGCCCCCCAGATTGTCTGACTCGACAACTCTCCCGCAAGAGCCGGAGACACTCGTCGCATCGTCGTCCCCACGCGCGGTACCCGTCCGCGTCGCTGACGTCCGCGGCGAGCAACTCGTCGCACTGTTCCTGCATCCTATCCAGAAGGGCCTTTCACCCTCGGGAACACCGAATTTCACTCGATCGAACAGACGACGAGACCTGTAGGTGTGAATCCTACGTATCTTCTCTCCTCCGTCCACCGTCTGATAGTAAAGATAATACTCGAGCGGTACGTAACGCATATAATCGTTCGCCCTAACGGAGTATGCCATTGTCGTCTCTATCCACGCTCGCTCGCGCGCAGTTCGCGCTCCGATCTCCCTTCGCAGATGATGAGTCGCTAGATTCCATCGCGAGTCCTCCTTCGCCACCGACGCGCATACGTTTGACGATAACGACGTTTCGAGTCTCGCCGATTCGTCGTCCGAATCGGACGAGAACATGGGCATGGGCTCGTAGCAGTGAGGTTCGCCGTCCGATTCCTCGGACGAGGGATAACGGCGATCGTTCATTCGCGATTACACATCACTAATGTTAAGAACTGTTCCAATACTCCTCACCTCGCCAATCGAAAGCGTCCCATAACGCCTTATACGCGTCAAAATCAATATAAATGTAATCACCGACGCGTCTCGCTGTTCTTTCCTTAATTAGACTAATAAAGATATACGTCCGGTGCGATCGGCGATCGACGATTCCGATTTCGCGACGGCTCAGATATCTCGTTACGTCGACGCGCCGCGGATCTACGTACTCGTCGCTCATACCGCGTTTAAAAAATAATAACATTAACTTATTCCCGTTCCGATCCGTTCACACCGCCGTCGCGCCAATTCATTTTATACTCGTTCGGTATCTCAACGGTGGATGTACCTACGGGATACACCCTTCCGGGAAGGGGACATCCGCTGTTATCTCAACGGAGGATGTACCTACAGGATACACCCTTCCGGGAAGGGGACATCCGCTCGCCGCATCCTGCAAAAAAAACAAAAGGAGGAACTGACAAGAGCGACCTCGAACGAGTTCGAACGCGCGCGATGATAACATTATTCGCGATGACGCGCGAATCGGGGCGGATTTCCGCTCGCGGTCGATAACGCGGTCGATAACGCCGATCCGAGCGCCCTCTCGGAGCGTCCGGGAACGACGATCCCCCCCACCCCCGGTGGCAACCCTGCGGCGCGAAATTCCCCATCACCCGCCTAGGGAATTTCGGTCTTTGAGGTTACCGCATGGTGGCAACACTGCGGTGCGAACTTTCCCATCACCCCGCCTAGGGACAGGTGTTCCCACAAAATACTCGCTTCTGATTGGACAGCCTCGAGTCTTCGTCCCGCGATCTGATTGGACGGCGATACACCTTTGTCCAGTTCCAGGGGAATGTTTGTCCGGTTACAGGGGAAATTCCCCCGCACACCTGTCCCCCTCACCCCCCCTGGATCTGATTGGACGGCGATACACCTTTGTCCAGTTCCAGGGGAATGTTTGTCCAGTTACAGGGGAAATTCCCCCCCGCACACCTGTCCCCCTCACCCCCCCTGTTACCCCTTGCACCTGTCCACCCTTCACCCCCCCTCGCCCATCCCCACCCCATGCTCCCCCCTCGCCCCCCTCGCCCATCTCTTATGGCGTTCCCCCCGCGGGCGCGCGTCCCCCCCCGCTTCCCCTCGGTTGTACCCGGCAGTGGAGAGTACTGTTATTGGTCTACTAAACACAAATTGTTGTTTAAAATATACAGTAAATATTTATGATTTTTCCATAATTTTATAGAATTCCATGTTTATGTGACTTTTATTTACTGTTAGATACTCGGAAAAAATTGCTAAACTCGCCGACCACATATATAAAATAGGAGAAGATGCATCCAAGTTATGTGAGGATGAATTCAATGTTATTAATCACGGCGATTTCTGGGTAAACAATATGTTGTTCAAATATGACAATGATGGCAAACCTGTTCAGCACATTTGTGTAAGTACCACCACATTATAAAAAATCATGTATTTCCTTTAAATACAAGCTTATTGATTTATTTATTATTATAATCACGATTAAAATTTAAGACTAAATGACGAAATTTGTGAAATCTAATTTGTACCTGCATGTAATGATATAATTTATATTGTTGAAACACAGCGTATTTACTTTAAAACTATATCTTAAAAGATTAATTTTGAAAAATGTAAAGCATTGTGAGCATAAATTAAATATAAATAGATATAGCATCATTTAGTCACTTTGCTTTAATTATCTATATTTCTGAATTTTTTATTATCATTTTTGTAATTGAATGCAATGCAAGTTGCAGTTAAATGCAAAATAAATTTACATAAAAATTAACAAAATGAATAAGACATAAATATATAATATTCCGAAAAGTATACGGTATATGTTAACGCATTTTAATGATTCGCAATATCGACTTTAGCGATCAAGACTAAGAGGCAGCGCTAATATGAGATACTTGAAATTGCAGTATATTATGAATATTGCATAAATCCAGTTTGATCACATTCAGGTACGTCCGCCACCTGTCTGTCGGTGTCATTCGCGCGAACTCTCAACTTTCTCGCCGCGACTTCCTAAACACGAGTCCCACTTCTTTCCCGGGGCACGGATTTCATTTCCAATTCAATTGCCATCAAGAGCTTAAAAAATCGATCGATCGACAGAGTTTGTTTAATATTACAGGTGGATTTCCAAACATGTGTCTACACATCGCCGGCAATCGATCTTCAATATTTTCTTAGTACAAGTCCTTCCCCGGATGTCATTGAAAACAAGAGAGATGTTTTATTAAATGAATATTTTGGCGCACTGTCGGCGACTATGAAGCAACTGGGCTGCAAGAAGCAGCCACCCACCATGAAAGAACTGAAAGCTACTCTAAAACGAAGAGCCAGTTATGGAATGATATCATCCTTCTCAGTTTTACCGATAGTGCTGTGCTGTAAGACTGAGGCGAAAGATTTGGATGAGATCATGAATCCTGATACTTTTTCAAGTCCGGGTCAAAAGAGCGAGAGTTATAAAAAATTGATGATGAAGAGAATTCCAATGTATGACGAATGGGGTTTGCTGGATCTTTAATGAATACTTGACTTTTGTCGTAATAAATAATGTAGAAAAAATAATAATAATAGGCATGACAAAGTACAGCAAATACATTAAAATGGAAAACAATAAAATAATAGAAATATTAGCGCGCTTTAAGGAGGTTCGGTTGCTTCATCGGGGGGACGCGGGGGTTCTGGCAACAGCGCACTAGCGTTTGAAGTAGTGGGAGTGAAGGGGATTGCTCTGATTGGTCGCCACGTGTATAGTGCGTGAAGCTGCTCACGACCGTGGCAGTCTAGCAGACGAAAAATCAAGCAATTTATGCTTTAATAATTAATTTTTCTACGAAATGTGCGGTAACCTTTCCCTTTCTTTCACTCATTTATTTGTAAATTATTAAGTTACATGTGCATATTTTTTTTCCTTATCATTTGCATTTTTTCTTGCACTTATTTCATTCTGAAGGTGTGCAATATGTCATTTCCCATAAGAACCTATACTAAAAAATACAATTTTTGGAGTAGATTTTTTTCAAAACGGGACGGTGAAAAATTCCCAAAAAATTCACATAATTCTATTTTGCATTCCAGAACAACATATTAAAATTTCATGAAACTGGCTGCATTTTTTTGTAGCGACGGAACCTCCTTAAAAAAAAAGTTACCATGGAATTGATATAATAATGACAGATCTTTTAGTTTAAAAGATCAAAAATTATTCTTTTATGATGTAATATAATGTTTTCATATATATAATATAAATTAAGATTACCATAATTATATCGAGAAAAATCTGAGAATTATATAACATTATATAAGAAAACTTAATTATTCTCTTTAATGGCTTTTTAATTAACTTTTACTCTCTACTTTGTCATACAAAGTTACAAAATACTTCCTTTTACGATGCAAAATGAAAGATTATATAATGTTTGACCACGTTGACTTGGATTAACGTGGATTACTTCAATTATAGATCAAATTAAAAAACATGGAAGACTCTACATTTTAATATCATTGATAAACTTGTTACATAGTTGCTTATATATTCGTAATGTAAAAATCTTCATTGTTTTAATTTCAGAGATTATAATTCAAGATTTCAAAGATCATAATTCAAGATTTTTAATACATTTTTAATCTCTTTCTTCCCCCCCTCTCCCTCTCTTACAACTTTACAATTCGTCTTGCTTTTCTTCAAATTTTTTTTTTTTAATTTTAGTTCAAAATTCTATATAAAATTTAATTTTCAAACCAAATTTTATTTTCGAAGTTTATGGAGTCTAATTATATTTACAAGTTAACTTACTTTCATGTATTCTTTATAATAGGTATACATATAATATATTATATAAATAATATAATATACTATATAAAATCTGTTTATAATTATAAAAATGTTTATAAAAGTGTTCGCTTCAATAAAAATTAAAATTTTGAAAGTTAGTACAAAAATTAATTATGCATAGGCACGTATTCAGAGTCGGATCTTATTTCAAGACTGTCTTAAGTAGTGTCTTGAAATACTAATACGGCTCTGTGATTGGTTTATAACATCTTAAGATCGTACTTAAGACGATCTTAAATATAAGATCCGACTATGAATATCAGCCATAGTATTAGAATCAATGTTTTATGTTATGAACTGAGATGAGTCCTCTGATGAGGGTGCCATTACATGGAGCGCGGAAACGCGGAAACGCGGAAGCGCGGAAGACAAAATTTACTAGATTTCCGTCGATCCGTTCCGTCTGTTTTGAATGCCTAAGGGCCGATATCACAGTCTCCGATTAACGTGATCCTCCGATTAAACTCACTCTGCATCTCTTTCTAACTGTCTTTTCGTCTCTTTCTAGGGGGACAGTTAGAAAGAGATGCAGAGTGAGTTTAATCGGAGGATCACGTTAATCGGAGACTGTGATATCGGCCCTAAGGCTGGGGTCCCATGGAGCGGATTACGCGGAAGCGGAACGAGCGTATCACCAATCACGGCATCATTCTGATAGAACCCTTTCAAAGATTCCGTCGGAACGGTCCCGTGATTGGTGATACGCTCGTTCCGCTTCCGCGTAATCCGCTCCATGGGACCCGTCTGTTTTGAATGCCTTAGGGTGCCATTACATGGAGTGCGGAAACGCGGAAACGCGGAAAGAAAGTAACTAGATTCCGCGTTTCCGTCGCTTCTTTCTATCCCATTTGAGCGGAACAGCGGAATTTATGCGTGTTTCGTGTGGGTGTGCCAAGAAGTGCTAAACAAGTATATAAAGAAATGTAAAACGTTTATAATGAACGGTCCATCAGTAAGTATTTGAGTATTGAGTATTAAGTATATTATAGTATTTGTACAGTACAGAGAAAAAGAACGAACATTTGACGCGCTCGATCCGCAAGTTTATTTCTCCTTATATTACATGGAGCACAATTTGCGCGGAAAAGCGGAACAATATGGTGATAACTAGACATTTATATTCCTTTATTAAATGTGTGTTGACTTAATTCATTGCAATTTGTATTAGTATGCTTATCTTTTCAGTTTATTTATTAAATACAAGCATTTTAATCAATAAATACCGCTAAACATTCTTATTTTATAATTCCCTATTCCGCTTTTCCGCGCAAATTGTGCTCCATGTAATATAAGGCAACCAAATGAACGGAACGGATCGACGGAAATCTAGTAAATTTTGTCTTCCGCGCTTCCGCGTTTCCGCGTTTCCGCGCTCCATGTAATGGCACCCTGAGGGTGGAGTCCCATGGAGCGGATTACGCGGAAGCGGAACGAGCGGATCACCAATCACAGGACCGTTTCGACGGAATCTTTGAAAGAGTTCTATCAGAATGATCCCGTGATTGGTGATCCGCTCGTTCCGCTTCCGCGTAATCCGCTCCATGGAACTCCACCCTGAGTCTTCGAGGGAGAGCGCTGTAATGGAGAGCACCGCGCGCTTCCCTTCTACCTTTTCCTATCTATAATATATACATGGTTTATGTTCTTCACGTTAGGTACTTCTTCTAGAAAACTTGACCGATCGATGCATATACTTTCGTTAGTTCATTCAGTTAACAGTTTTCAGTTTTTCAATTCCTTTTTAAGCATCGTTCACGTATTACTGTATTTTCGGACACAATAAATGTGTATTATTTTCACTCTACATTGTCTCAAATTATTCTGAAGATCGCACACCGACTCGACGGTGGAACAACACTTTAATATATTAATTATAAATTATTTGGTCTTTTTGACATTTTATTAATTTTTTACCCTTTACATATATCTTCAAAATAGATTGAAATTGAACTTTTATAACATTCTTTGTGGAATAATCCTCTGGTTTTGAATGAATCTATACGACACATGCAGTTTTGCGTGCATGTTGACCATTTCACGAAAACAAATAACGAGATGCGAAAAACAAAGAAGTAGAAATAAAATTGCTGTTAGGCACGCTTACTATATACTGATATTAAATGTCGCGCTAACTAAGCACGAGTTTGTATACGTCATAAAATTTAATTATTTTATCAAGAGACACGGTAGTGTCTCGCGCCAAGTACACGCGGAGCGAGACCGACCGTGACTCTTTTACGCGACGCGACGAATTGCGAGTACTCGAGATGTTGAGATCTCATATAACGAGTGAACGGATCAAGTTTTAAGTAGGCTTGATCGATAGCTTGGGTCGATTTGGGGGGGGTTTCTCTTATAATATTCCGCTACGTGCCCTACGAGCGGAAATATTGCGACGCAAAGTCCAAATGTGAAAATTTATTTTTAAGATACTACTTCTTCTACTTCTACGTCGACCGTCTCTCATGCCATGCCATCATTTCATTGGCTGGAGTCGCGTCCTTTTCACTTTTTCGACACCAGGGCGGTGCTAGTATCGCCAGCACATATGTATACGTGTGTGTACTGCGCGAGTGTAGATAGTGCGTTTAGCGCGCTGTCAGTCAGTTCATATATATCACGTGATCAGAGAAAATGTCCCTTTCACTTTTTCGACACTGGCGGCGCTTTCGCGCAGTGCAGATATAGTGCGTTCATACGTGTGTGCTGTACTGCGCGCAGTGCAGATAGTGCGTTCAGTGCGCTGTCACGTCACAGTCAGTTCACTTAACCTATATCGTTGAGAGAACGGTAGTGTCGTCGGAGCGAGACCGACCGTGATGTGATAGTAACTTACGATAATTTACTCGTTTACGCGGAGTAAATTATCGTAAGTTATCTCCCGTTTACGCGAAGGAATTATTCGTAAGTTACTACAAAAGTAACGCTCGCGTAAACGTATGATATACGTGATGATGACTCTTTACGCGACGCGACGATTAATTCAAGGTAATTGTTTTAATAATATAATTATCCTATCCTATATATAACTACGTTTACGCGAGTGTTTACACAGGTTAACCTAGATTGTTGTGCATAACATGGATCTTTCTTATTTACTCGCATGGAGGAAACGATCGTCGCTAATCAGAGACTGTTTTTTCTTCATCATTGAGGAATATAATTATATCTTGGGTGAGTTTACCTTAGATTTTAATTATTATACTTTACTGCAAATTTTCAAAACGTTTTATTTCATGTATCTTAGCACGTCTGAAAGAAACGAAGAGATATTAACGGAAATGAAATTTATATTATCACAGCTTTTGATGAATTTATTGAGAAAGTTATGCACCGGACGATCATTCGATTTGCAATTAGGGCTATCGGTTCTCTTTATGTTATCAGAACAAGAGGCGTGCAGTTGGCTTTCCACCGTTTCTACATCGTAAGAAAATAAATCTATTTTTCGATAATTAATTTCGATAATAATGTGTAAAGATTTATATTTGTAGATTTCAGACCGATCATATTCAGCATTGTACAATCTCAACTTTGGGATATGAATATTCGCGCTTGGGGCAAAATCGATCATTGACACAAACGTTTGAGAGTTACAAGCTATTGCATATTTGGGCACAACGACTGTCACGTTATTCAATAACTTCTAAAGGTACGCTCATGCATTATCATTGAGTCTATTTTTATATTAAACGCAAATCTTGTTATACATATGTGTCAATGTATATATTTTTAATACATTTACAGAAGTTTTAACAAATAGTGCTTCGAGCAAAAGAAAAATTTTACAGCAGATCATAAACAGTACCTAATAAAGAGAACGTGATTCCTTTATTAAAAGATTATTGTTGTAGCTTCGGATTTAATTTCAATGATTGCCTTTTGAATTATTTACAAATATTACTAAAAACGTGGAATCCAACGATAACCGTTTCGAATACAAGCGTGAATAAAGGCAAATGATATAAGAAAATAATATGTATTTGTGACAATTAATTTAATATTTGGATATTTACATATTTTTATACGTAGATCATTTTCGTATGATATTGAACACCAATTTAATAATCGAGTAATATATTATAGAGTTACTTATCTGTAAAGATGAAATCGATGAATTAAGAAAGAAATGTAATGGAGTTGTTGCGCAAATGGAAGATAAATCCATGTTGAAGCGATGTATCTCTACGTTATGGGAACACGTAAGCTATAAAAATGTTGGATAGTATAGTTTCTTATAATGTGAATTTTACATTTAAATTTCCAGATTACATTTTACCACTATGAAGTGTTTATTATACTAATGGATCTCATAGGAGACAAAAATATGGAAAAGAGAAATTATCTTTGCTTCTTGCAAAATTACACTCGGAGCGGGTAAATTATAATAATTTCGCATATATTAATTTTGAATTTAATAATCATACTATCAATCATGACAGGCTTCCTACACCAATGGAACACGATGAGTGGATACAGCTTAATCCTGGACATAGTACGTTGCCGCCGATAGCCCAATGGAGACTTCCGTTCTTGCTTAAAGTCGATATTTGGAAAATCATTAGTAAATATATTTCAGAAATAAATTTATGGCCAGCACTTGGATGATTACTTAACTTAATTTCACATTTTATTAATTCTCGTTACTAGCACCTGAGTTGAATTTAAGAACATACGGCAAGTGGCTTGACATCGCACCCGTACTTAATTTGGAGGCACATCTCATATGCACATTAGCTATTAAAGGTGAAGTGACACAAGTATGGGGAAATAATTCTACTGCATCGAAAAATACTGCATGGTCGCTTTATCCGAAAAATACCACGTTGCTCAAAGATATCAAGAAATGTATACAACGGATGACAGATTCAGATGGATTCTATTATGGTACTGCAGCATTGTACTATGTCGTAAATCATACACCTCCGGGTGCTGATCGCGTTGCTGCCGCGAAAGAATGTTACGAGTATGCTCAGCTGGCGGCACAGAATTCCACTAAATTTGAAGAAGGAATGTTAGAAGTACGGTAATCTCTGTGTAAAGTACGTGTCTATGTTGTAAAAAATATATTGACTTCTATGGCTTTTACTTTCAGAAAATTAAATCCAAATATTTGAGATTTACGTCCGAGCATATTCTACGTACGTACGGATTGGAGAAAGATGAGTATCTTGCTCTAATTGAAAATCCGTGCAAGCTGGTGTATGAATTGTATAACGAAGAAAGCATACCATTACGATATCGAACTGCAACCAACTACAGACCCGATATTAACGCTGCTGTTAACGAGCTGGGTAAACTGTTCTCGTTGAATACGATAAAATTGCGTATGGATTTATTGGAAGAATGGCTACAATCTAATGCCAGGTATACCGAATTGTCTCAAAGCTTTACAGAGACGTTTCTAGCGACGAAAGAGTCTGATCAGAATACCAACTATGAAGATAATTTACTTAGGTAATATTGTTGGTACACCATTTTTTTTATATTCAATTTCTAAATCAACAATTGATTGTGAAATATACTTAATTGTAGGATATGTTATATGCTGGAATATGGAGATATGGATTTGTTTGCACAATTTCTTATAAACATAGGTTTCGGCAATCGTCATGGCGAGACTGAATATAGTTGTAACGTACGATATCGAGTATTTCGAATATTGCAGACTGTCGTTGATACTACAACGTTAGAGGAATTGACCAAGCAAGATATATGTACCTTTAGGTATAAATAATTATAATAAATTATTGTTTATTTTATCGGCAGAATATAAATTTTTCTTGCATATTAAAACGTTGATCTCACTTCAATATTTCAGAAAGTATATGAAATCGTTACAGTACACCGGCAAATTGGAATCTTTAGAATTATGTTACAGCGTTGATACATTTGACACATGTTGTAAACGAGATATTCAAAACTTGAGAATATCAATCCGTGATGTTAAGATACAGTTAAAAGGACTTTGCTTCTAAATTTTAGGATATTGATAATTATGAAGTGAGCGAAATGTAAATCTGTGAGGTAAATGAGAAATAGTCAAAAGAGAAATATGTTGATTAGTGCCAAGAAGAAAACGTAGCAATTAATTGGGCTGATTGAATTGGCAGATCAAAGTGGCATTTTTTTCGTATGAAGTAATGAAATGGTTTGATGTTTATATGACTAGCGTCTATGTATTATATTATAAATTCTAATCTTACAATATCATAATATTTTATGTGTCGAAATATATTGACCAGTAGTCATTTTTTTATGGCACGTTTATAATACCAATTGTCTGTGGTAAGCAGTAAAATGACGTGCGATAGATGCAGGCGCACATTTGACTCGAATTAAAAATACAAATAAATTGTAATAATGTTATAATATGAAGTTTGTAGTTCGTGGTTAGTCTTTTGAAAGAGAGGAGATAAATATTAACTTGACATTGTTTTCTGCTGAACGCACCTGATGACATACATGATGTCCGTTGATTATACATTGTACCCATGTTCTTTAAATTACGCCAACTACAAAGAGAATATATATATTGCTTTGAAAAATAATTGTAGTGCAACTACTCTTAAAAAATAAAACAAAATTGTGTTACCTAACTCAACCCAAGTGGTATGTATCTTTGTATTCCTGAGGATCTTTCTATCAACCCAAGTGGTAGTAGTTTTAATTCTCCTTGATAAAATTATAATATTACAAAGAATTATTTAATCATTTTAATCACAAAGAATTAAAGAGGTAACATTATAAAATAAAAATATTTAATTAAAATAAAATAAATAAATTTTTCTTGTAATATGTATTTACGGTGTATTCATAGAAGATATCCATATGTATTGTAAAAATTGCAATTTTTATTTATATATATTTTTAAATATGATTTTGAAAATACGTATTATTAGCAAGCTATTTTTTATGTATTTTTACAACATGCGTTTTGTACAATGCAACATTAAACATTTGCTATTTTATTACTTGGTCAAATAATAACAAATACCTAATCATAAGTTAAAAATTTACATATCTAAAAAATATATTTAAGTGTTATTATAAAAGTATAAATTATCCTCTAGAATTATAATATTACATATCATTATTTATATTTAGTTTCAAAAGAAGAAAATCATTATACTTGTATAGTTAATCATAAAAGGCATGGTGATAATAGTTTATCGCTGCATTATTATATATCATAATTTAAATAAGACTTCATTATGTATCACATTTCTGTTACTTGAAAAAAATGCTTTTTAATTTTAATTTATGTAACATACATGTACACGCTTATAATATATTAATTGACTGTATTTTTTCATAGATTGAGAACAGTTCTACGGCGAAAGATGGAACAGGAAGTTTGAAGAAACAATCGTATCATTAGACGAAAGATTTACTAAAGTATTGACACGACTTCTAGATCGAATTTGTGATTTGGGTTGTGATAATAACAATGAGAAATTACTTAATGTGTTATGTCGGTAAGAATTTTATTTATATAATTTTTATGCATCCTTTTTTTCTCACACAATTGATATAAAATTAGATACTAATTAATTTCTAAATTATTTATGTTTAAATTAGACTTGACTTCAACATGTTTTACACCGACATACTAATACGTCGAGGGAAAGAAAAGACCGTCCCGCAGCAAGATATATCTGGCTAGTAATATATTATTTCTCATTTATGCGTACATTGCACATGCAGACGTTGTACGCATGCATGCATGAAAGATGGAGTAGACAATAATCTGATCAATATTACATGTTTTATTGTTTTTTTATTTTACAAAAAGAAATGATTATTTCAGGGTATATAAGAGTACATAATATAATGGAAGTATATATATAATATAATGGAAGTATATAATATAATGGGTATATGGAATCTTATCTATCTATACTGTCTGCCTCTGCCTCTGCCTCGTCTAATGCCCCAATGATAGTATGGTGATGAAAGTCTGTACAGAAAGGCCATAAATCTTTCTTCTTGCCGCCGTATCCCCGTGGCTCTGCCTCTTGGTCTTTGAACTGTAAAATAATATGTATATTGTATAAGAAATTTTATGAATTAAATACATATAATATGAATTAAATTTATATATAACGAGAAGATATTTATTAATTTCGATAAACATATTACCTTGTCTATTATCTTCGGTATAAATTACGGTACTGCACAACTTGTATCAGTTGTATTGTGGAGTCCACTCTTATAATGTGGCATACTTTTGAATTGATAGTATAATTACTGTCATTAATAACAATTCTTTCCACTGAAATATTATTTATGGTAATAGGAGAGAATAAATTATATATAAATAACCAGTACGTTATAGTGAGCTATGTTCTCTTCTAGCTATATTAATTTTTGCCATCATATTGTGACAGCAGTCCATGCACCATTTCTGCTGTGTTTCTGCTGTTATTAGCTCATATGGCTCATGTCCAATTCTTGCTACATTTTTACTATCACATTGTGACTGCATGTTGTGCACGATTTCTGCCGCGTTTCTGCGATTACATTGTGGGCAGCAGATCGTGCTGCTAGAAAATAAGCTTAATGAGGACGCAGGGGACAGGAATCTGCTCGATGGTCATGCTCGGATCTGCTGGCATACTGTCGGCATTCTGCTAGCATTTGGCTATTAGGGAATAGTGTAATAGTAATAGCATAATGTTAAAGCTAAATGGCGCGCGCGAAGCGCGCGCGTCTGTAATGTCTAGTGTCATATATTGAGAGACCGACATATCTTACGAAGAAGTATCTTAATAAATAAAATTTTTACATTTGTTTGGACTTTACGTCGTAATATCTTCGCTTATTAATTTACCTACTAGATCGATCGATAACAATGCGAGCGCGATATCGAAACTGGCGATACTATAGTATCGCCAATGTCGAAAAAGTGAAAGTTACATTTCTCTGATATATATATATATATTGAGATATATTGAGAGACGTCGACGTTAGTAGAAATATCTTAATATAAAATTTTCGCATTTCGACTTTGCGTCGCAATATCTCCGCTCGTAGGACACGTAGCGGAAAAATAAAAACACGTTGGCCTTTGGCCAACTCGAACGTGCGTATCCCATACGTATAAAAGTAAAGTACCAGTTCAAATACAGATAGCGAATTGGTTTCAGTCATAAAATGTTCCATAATTTATGTGCTTTTAAAATATGCACAATGAGATTTCCGTGCTTATTCCCTTTCGCCGACCTGAACGTGAATACCCCATACGTACAAGAGTAAAGAACCAGTTTAAATACAGATAGCGAATTGATTTTAGTTTTAAAATGTTTCACATATTATATGCTTTTAAATTATGCATAATGAGATTTCTGTGCTCATCCCTTTCAGCCGATCCAAATGTAAGCACCCTATACATACAAGAGTAAAGTACTAATTCAAATATAGATAGCAAATTGGTTTTAGTCTTAAAATGTTCCACAATTTATATGCTTTTAAATATGCACAATGAAATTTCTGTGCTCATCCCCTTCAGCCGACCTAAATGTAAGCACCCTATACATATAAGAGTAAAGTACCAGTTCAAATACAGATAGCGAATTGGTTTTAGTCTTAAAATGTTCCATAATTTATATGCTTTTAAAATATGCACAATGAGATTTCTGTGCTCATCCCCTTCAGCCAACTCAAACGTAAGCACCCTATACATACAAGAGTAAAGTATCAATTCAAATACAAATAGCAAATTGGTTTTAGTCTTAAAATGTTCCACAATTTATATGCTTTTAAAATATGCACAATGAGATTTCTGTGCTCATCCCCTTCAGCCGACTCAAACGTAAGCACCCTATACATACAAGAGTAAAGTATCAATTCAAATACAAATAGCAAATTGGTTTTAGTTTTAAAATGTTTCACAATTTATATGCTTTTAAAATATGCACAATGAGATTTCCGTGCTTATTCCCTTTTGTCGACCTGAACGTGAATACCCCATACGTACAAGAGTAAAGTACCAGTTCAAATATAGATAGCGAATTGATTTTAGTCTTAAAATGTTCCACAATTTATATGCTTTTAAAATATGCACAATGAGATTTCTGTGCTCATCCCCTTCAGCCGACCCAAACGTAAGCACCCTATACATACAAGAGTAAAGTACCAATTCAAATACAGATAGCAAATTGGTTTTAGTCTTAAAATGTTCCACAATTTATATGCTTTTAAAATATGCACAATGAGATTTCCATGCTTATTCTCTTTCGCCGAGCTGAACGTGAGTACTCCATACGTACAAGAGTAAAGTACCAGTTCAAATACAGACAGCGAATTGGTTTTTGTCTTATAATGTTCCATAATTTATGTGTTTTTAAAAACACTACAAAAAAGCGTGATATTCGTACAAAATTACCTTTTTCAAAAAAATGCGCCAAGTACACGCATAGTAGTATATATGTATTATGTTGTTACCTCGAAAAAAACAAAGTGGTAGTATTATACCTCGAAATAACATCCTGTACATACTGTTTATAAAATGCGTAATACTACAAAAAGGCGTGATATCTATACAAAATTACCTTTTTTAAAAATGCATATTTACCCTATTATATATAAATAAAGCAAATTATAATTTTGAAAGAAAAAATTTAATAAATATTTTTAACTGTAGAAACGTAAAAAATACGTTTCTTAAATCATGATTTAAATCATATTTTAAACACATTTTTGTTCAAACGTTTCTTAATGGTCTTTACGGTTATGAAACTAACTATATATACGTTCAAAAACGTATAACTAATATTATGTGCTACCTGGGTTTTTTACGAGCAGAATCAATCACTATTTGTACTTGCGTTTGGGAATAATTTGTACTGTAAAAATATAAAGTTTTATTAGTAGAATCAATCACTACTTGTACACTCGGGATAATTTGTGAAAATATAAAGTTTTAGATTTTGTATCCTTACCGTTCGTTCGGAAACTACCCTCGATTTTCTCTACTTTAAAGTATTTAAAAAAATTTGAAGATTTTAAAAGTAGGGGAGACCGGGGTTAACTCGACACTATTTTTTCAAAGGTAATTTTTAATATTTAATTAAAATTTTTAGGCAAATTTAATGGTATATATTTAAAGAGTGTTCCTTCAGGTACAAAATTGATTCAGAAAGTTTTGCTGTACGTCGCTCTGTTTTGCCGCCAGGAAAGGAAAAATGACGCAAAGACAAATTTTCGAATTGAAAAATGCCGGGGCAAACTCGACACCCCGCCGGGGCAAACTCAACACTTTGTCTGATCGACACAATTTGATTTGGAACTTATTTTTTACTGTCTGAAAATAAAAATACATTGTTTATTGTGTATTTAAAAAGTACAAAAATTCGGAATAAAGTAGCTAGAACAATCATTTGAAATCATGAGAACAAAAATTGTTGAACTTTCAATTATCTTCATCTAAACTCATGTCTGAAAAACAATTAATGCAGGTAAACTCACGATCGGACGTACGCATACATTTGTCATGATGAGCCATACGGCTGCATGACAAGCATCGTTTGTTACTGGGAGCCGATGAAACGGCGTGGTATTGACTTTGCCTCGGACGTCGTTTTTACTTTTGTCACTTCAAAAATATGAAAATTTTGAAAATATCTAAAAACGATTATCGGATTCATATAGAGCATCAAATTTTCCATGAAAATCACTTACATATAGGTTTGCAAGATTAAAGCTTGATGAAAGAGTAGAAATTTTCGAGAGATCAGAAAATTACTTTTCACCATCAAAAATGCTTATGTCGCGCTAAAAATTACACCATAACTCAGAATGTCATCAAATCCTGTTGATAATACTAGCACATAAAGACGCATTTACAGTAGGAAAGGCAAGTTTTTACGATAGATTTAAATTAGCAAAAAGTCTAGTGTCAAGTTTGCCTCAATGTCGACTTAGCCCCGGTCTTCCCTACATAATTTTAGAGTTATTTTAACCGACCCAGCAACTAATTCCTTTAATATATTTTACTTCTGTCATGATGCTAATACCCCCATTCTTTATTCATTTGGTTGATATTCGTAGTCGGATCTCATTTTTATGATCGTCTTAAGTACAATCTTAAGATAAGTCAATCACAAAGCATTTTAAGACATTACTTAAGATGGTCTTGAAATAAGATTTGACTATAAATAACGGGCTATTAAATTAAATTGTATTATGTAAATATATATTTTCTTTTACAGGTCTTCTGGGAAAAAAAAAATACATATATATATATATAATCCGGCTGCTCTTTGGCGCTATATAACGGCTGCCACAAGCGCTGGCAAACATTGGCTGCTATTAGCGCTAAATTTGGCTGTTTACGGCTATAGTTTTAAAAAAGCTGCATTAGCAGTCATAGAAAAACATCTTATTTTTAACAACTAACATGTCTGTACACACAAAAAAATACATTACTTTAATGCCTACAGACAGAAATATAATTGTCCAGGGCCAATGGCTGATGGACATACATGTGGATCATTTCCATCGACTTTTACAAAATTGTTCCGATTATAGACCGGTAGAAACACGGCAATTGCCTGATACGATTCAATCTGTATCACAAGATAAAAAACACATTCAAATATTGTATAGTAGTTCGTCACATTGGGTGTGTAGTTATTATGATTGGAAAAAGTTGGTAAGAAATAATTTATACAAGCAACATAATATAGATGCATATTTACATAAAAGCAATGTCTGACAATGTTTATATATATATTAACAACTTCAGACACATTTCTTTATAAGGTGTAATTTTTTTCTGTTAAGATTAAGATGCGTAATACTACAAAAAGGCGTGATATCCGTACAAAATTACCTTTTTCAAAAAAAGGTAAAAAAAAGGCGCCAAGTACACGCATAGTAGTATATATGTATTATGTTGTTACCCTCGAAAAAAACAAAGTGGTAGTATTATACCTCGAAATAACACCCTGTACATACTGTTTATAAAATGCGTAATACTACAAAAAGGGCGTGATATCCGTACAAAATTACCTTTTTTAAAAAAAGGTAAAAAAAGGCGCCAAGTACACGCATAGTAGTGTATATGTTGTTAGCCTCGAAAAAAAAACAGTGGTAATATTATACCTCAAAAAAATCTAAGTAACAAGTGGTAGACCTAATCTTTGTATCTCGAAAAATCTCGAAAAAACCCTAAGCAGTAGTATCTTTACCTAAAAAAAACCGAAGTAACAAGTGGTAGACGTAATCTTTGTATCTCGAAAAATCTTGAAAAAACCTAAGCAGTAGTATTTTTATTTAAAAAAATTATAACTCAAGTGATACACACCTTATTAAAGATGAGTCGCGCTTCAAGTGATCTATACAATTACAAAAAAGAAATGATATCTCTTTTTAAATTACAGCGCCAATTACAGAGAGAATATACATTGAGAATCTTTGTATTTCGAAAAATCTCGAAAAAAACCTAAGCAGTAGTATTTTATTTCCAAACATGTTGTTACCTAGAAAAAAACAGTGGTAATATTATACCTCAAAAAAATCTAATTATATATATACCTTAACAAAATTATTATTATATCACGAAATTGCGTTACCAAACTCAATCCAAGTGATATATATTTCAAAAAATTATCTCACAAAATTGTCTCACAAAAATTGTCTCACAAAATTGTCTGATAAAAATTGTCTCACAAAATTGTCTCACAAAAATTGTCTCACAAAATTGTCTCACAAAATTATTAAATTACAAAATTGTTACTTTATTCAATCCAAGTGATATCTACCTCGAAAAAACCTAAATAACAAGTGGTATCTATTTAAAAAAAAATATGTGAAATCTTTTAATACTGCGCCAATTACAAAGAGAGAATATATATATTATATATATACCTTAACAAAATTATTATTATATCACGAAATTGCGTTACCAAACTCAATCCAAGTGATATATATATTTCAAAAAAATATATGAAATCTTTCTTTAAATTACGCCAACTACAAAGAGAATATTATATTGCTTTGAAAAATAATTGTAGTGCAACTACTCTTAAAAAATAAAACAAAATTGTGTTACCTAACTCAACCCAAGTGGTATGTATCTTTGTATTCCTGAGGATCTTTCTATCAACCCAAGTGGTAGTAGTTTTAATTCTCCTTGATAAAATTATAATATTACAAAGAATCATTTAATCATTTTAATCACAAAGAATTAAAGAGGTAACATTATAAAATAAAAATATTTAATTAAAATAAAATAAATAAATTTTTCTTGTAAAAAACTTGGCGCTGCTTTTTTAACATAAGCGTAAGAAATTGATTGGTTCAGATATATGTGCAAAAGGAAATAGACCAATCCATCTCTTTATGCATATGCTTATGCACCTATGCAAGTTTGTCTGGATAGACTTTATTAACCCTTAAATGCCACCCGGGGTCCAGCGGACCCCAGACCCTTTACAATGATATATTTTTAAATGTTCCCCCAAAAATGGAGCTCATGCTCCCATTGATGATAGTTGAGTGATTGACCTACCCGGTTGTACACTTAGCAGTACTCAGTTTATTTAATTTTTTAAATTTTTATACTATGTTGGAAAATTGAAATTTTAATAATATAAGCATTTTATTCTCTTTTCTAAGCCTTGAACAACATTGAAAATAATTTTCATAACTAAATATAAAAAATCAATGAGTAAGGAGACATTTTTCATGCTGGGGTCTTTTAGACCCCATGGTGTCATTTACGAGATTCTTGAGAGGTGTGGCATTTAAGGGTTAAAAAGCAGCGCCAAGTTTTTACAAGAAAAATTTATTTATTTTATTTTAATTAAATATTTTTATTGTTATAATGTTACCTCTTTAATTCTTTGTGATTAAAATGATTAAATGATTCTTTGTAATATTATAATTTTATCAAGGAGAATTAAAACTACTACCACTTGGGTTGATAGAAAGATCCTCAGGAATACAAAGATACATATCCACTTGGGTTGAGTTAGGTAACACAATTTTGTTTATTTTTTAAGAGTAGTTGCACTACAATTATTTTTCAAAGCAATATATATATTCTCTTTGTAGTTGGCGTAATTAAAGAAAGATTTCATATATTTTTTTGAAATATATATATCACTTGGATTGAGTTTGGTAACGCAATTTCGTGATATATAATAATTTTGTTAAGGTATATATATAATATATTATCTCTCTTTGTAATTGGCGCAGTATATAAAAGATTTCACATATTTTTTTTTAAATAGATACCACTTGTTATTTAGGTTTTTCGAGTAGATATCACTTGGATTGAATAAAGTAACAATTTTGTAATTTAATAATTTTGTGAGACAATTTTTGTGAGACAATTTTGTGAGACAATTTTTGTGAGACAATTTTGTGAGACAATTTTTATCAGACAATTTGTGAGACAATTTTTGTGAGACAATTTTGTGAGATAATTTTTTGAAATATATATCACTTGGATTGAGTTTGGTAACCGCAATTTCGTGATATAATAATAATTTTGTTAAGGTATATATATAATTAGATTTTTTTGAGGTATAATATTACCACTGTTTTTTCTAGGTAACAACATGTTGGAAATAAAAAATACTACTGCTTAGGTTTTTTTCGAGATTTTGCGAAATACAAAGATTCTCAATGTATATTCTCTCTGTAATTGGCGCTGTAATTTAAAAAGAGATATCATTTCTTTTTTGTAATTGTAATAGATCACTTGAAGCGCGACTCATCTTTAATAAGGTGTGTATCACTTGAGTTATAATTTTTTTTAAATAAAAATACTACTGCTTAGGTTTTTTCAAGATTTTTCGAGATACAAAGATTACGTCTACCACTTGTTACTTCGGTTTTTTTTAGGTAAAGATACTACTGCTTAGGTTTTTTCGAGATTTTTCGAGATACAAAGATTAGGTCTACCACTTGTTACTTAGATTTTTTTGAGGTATAATATTACCACTGTTTTTTTTTTTCGAGGTAACAACATATACACTACTATGCGTGTACTTGGCGCCTTTTTTTACCTTTTTTTTAAAAAGGTAATTTTGTACGGATTATTATATACTTGTTAGTAGAAAAATGAAATATTTAATGCAAAAGACGGTTGTAGTTCCGAATGACCCCTGCTCCCGATCGACCTAAAATTTTACAGATAAGTTGTTTTTGATGTAAAAAATGAAGTGCGCGTGGTCCCAACTTCAGGAAATAAAAAATTTTCTTTTTTATGATAGCATTTATCGACTAAAATTGATTCTATATGATATATATGTTACTGTAAAAGTGATAAATTCGATAATTATACATAATTAGCGGTTATTATGCATAACACAGACACACACAAAAAATTTTTTCTGATCTGGAGGTCTGATCATGTTTACTTTATGTTTTTGGGGTCGCTGAATCCGAATCCGAGGTCTATTTAACCCTATCACATCAGGATTATTCCGAGTCCCTGTCTCGTAATACGCTTGAGTGCGCCTGCCATGACGGCATCCAGGGCATCCAGGGACTTTGCCGGATTGCTCCGTTGCCCACCGTCACCACGTGGAGGTGCCCTGGATGCAGACGCACGCAAGATATAATCGCTCTGCATAGAACCTGAGCTTTGAATTCTTTGACAGAAAATGTCTTCTAGAACCACGTACCAAAATATGGAGATTTATCACTGATATATATTTTTCATATTTACAAAGACTCATGAATGAATGTGCATAGAATTAGAGCATTTTGGAGACCTGACAGATACGCGTAAATATTAAGTTAAATGTCTGACAAACGTGGTTTTTGGAGTTGATAGATTTTTGGTTAAGTGCCCTTACGAAAAGTAGTACTAGCAATCAGTACTCAGTACTGAGTGATCAGTACTCGTAGTATTGAGAGTATTAGTATGTTAATACTCATGAATACTGCAGAATGGTCAGTACTGTGTCTGTCAGTGCTTACAGTACTGGCAGTACTACAAGCAATAATACTCATTAGTACTTCAAAGTATTGAAGTGGTCAGTACTTTATCAGATTAATATTCAGAGTACTATCATGATAGTACTGCCAGTACTGTAAGAAACTAATAGGCACAGTACTGACCATTCTGCAATATTCATGAGTATTAACATACTAATACTGTCAATATTACGAGTACTGATTACTCAGTACTGAGTACTGATTGCTAGTACTACTTTTTCGTAACGTATCTTGGAAATACTAAATTAATAAAATACTAAACACACTAAACTATCAATATGACGTTATTTTGATATCATCTTGACTTTTTGTTCTACTTGGATAGTACTGCGTAAGTAGGGGAGAGTGGGCTCCCTTGAGCCACGGGGTCCAATGTGACAGTGCGAGTTTTCTGTATTAACGTTCTGCAAAATAGTGACGGTGGGTATGAAAACTTTCGTTTTCACAAAACATATAACTTCCATCAAAAAATTATACCGAAATAAGCATATATACTTTAGTTAAAGGCAGATATGTAATTGGAGCCTTGCAAAGTAAATTTTTACTTGTTATAACTTTTTGATATGTATGGATTTCTAGGGATTCTACAGTTAAAAAAAAATTCATAAGACGTTCGTCGGGATCTAGGTTCAATACCAACGTGCGCACAAAAACGTTTAATTGTTCTGTATCTGAAATATTTACGATAAATAATATCGATGTTCAGTGGGGTCCAATGTGACGCAGGTTGATGGGGTCCTCTGTGCCACGCTTACAGAACTATCTAACCTACCTACGTGACACCTCGAGTTTCCGTAGTGTGTTTCGATCGCGGAATTGTAAATGTTAGTGCCTAAATTTTCCTATAAAATGAAATAATTTCCATCGATAATCATATCCACACTTTCATTTTCTCTTTTTTTCACCCTTTAGTTACAGAACACATGTAATCGAGTCGCTGTGAGGCAATATTCGTTGATCTTGCTAGGTTACGACAAAAAGTGAGGTTATAGGACTTTGTTTTCAGTTTTCAATTTCTTAGGTCATCTGATGAAACAAATATGACACGATTATTGATAAATTGGTTCTCTAGCACAGTCTTGGTTTTTCAATTGACCAAAGATTTGTAATAAACAGGATTAAACAGATCTCTTCTACGTGTCACAGGGTACCCTACCTTTCACATTACATGTCACAGTGTACCCTACGCTATGGCTCAATCGACCCCACGCGTGGGATCCACTGTGACAAACGCAGCATCTCGAAATATCATTATTTTTTCAAAATATTTCTGAAAATTTACTTCTTAAATCATTTACAAACAAAGTTTATTATATAAACATCGAATGGTCTCATTTATATTATAATGAAGTTATTAACATTTTTAAATTCACATTTTTAATGTGATTTGAAAAAACGTGGTTCAAGGGTGCCCACTCTCCCCTACTGCGCCTGCACCACACGTTAGTATCCCACGATTATTCGATAAGTACTAAAAGAGTACTGGAGGGAGTACTGGAGGGAGTACTGGAGGGAGTACTGGGGGGAGTACTGGGGGGAATACTGGAGAAAGTACCGGAGGGAGTACTGGAGGGAGTACACTAGAGGAAGTACTGAAGGGAGTACTGAATGAGTATTGGATGAGTACTGGGAAGGAGTACTGACGAAGTCAGTATGGTCGAATTTAGTAGTACTTTGAGTACTTATGTCTCCAGTACTTTCACCAATACTTTTCCAGTATTAAAACCAGTACTACTTTTTCATAAGGGTGGGTTATAGGTAGGGTTATGGGTTATGGTTAAGAGCTTGGTTTTCAGATTACAACTTCATTCTTAGGGTTATATGTGTTTAAAGCTTAATTATGGTTTTTTGAGGTTTGGCAAAATCCTGATGTGATGGGGTTAAATAGACCTCGATTCGGATTC
>NW_027249936.1:0-58356 GCF_030848795.1 Temnothorax nylanderi
TTGTTTCCATGCACGCGTTGCCTTGCGTTTATTGCGCGTTTGACGCGCACTCTTGCACGCGTTTGCCCCCAATTAAATGCGTGCTTTTCTTGACGCGCGCGATAGCGCGTCATAGCGCGTTGAAATTAAAATTTTTAACCCTTTCAGACGCGCGACGATCGCGTCGCGTTTTGTTGAACTCGGCTAATTTCAGTCGAATTTCGGCATTAATGACAGCTTGTCATATTTAATCATACATAATGTCAATAAACATTAATAATTCTTTCTTGCGAAAACGACGAATCAGTAAATGAATTAATTATACTCAGTTCGTCTTCGCAGTGCTTTGTGGGATTTAAATAGCAAATTTTATAAAGATAATGTACATAAAAGAAATTATGGGCTGAAATAGCCTATGAATTACATGTAACTGGTAGGAAAAATAAAATATATTTAAGATAAATAATTTAAATAATATTATAAAATAATATATAAAAATAATATATATATTATATATATACAACAATTTATAACAAAAACTATAATTTTATAGAGGATTTTGTAAAAACCCGATGGAAATCTCTTCGGGACAGATATTCCGGGAGAATAAAAATTAATAACGAGAAGTGGACAAGCAGCTACACAAATCTCAACTTGGCCCTTATGGGAGAGCATGGCATTTTTAAAACAGTGTCGCAACCGCGGCCGTAAGCATATTATTTTTTATATTATAATTATCTTTAATAATGAAATCATTTGAGAAACAATAATTAATTGAGTATCTTTACTACATACATATAATTATAATTTGTAATTTAATTCATTTTTTTCTATTAGAACAATAACGAATATGTCACATGAAACCGAAAGCATATAAGAAAGTCTGTCTCACCGATAAAAGAAACGAGTCATAATGATCATTTGCATCACAAGAAAATTCGCAATTTATTACCTTATTGATTCCCAAATAATCGAAATCCAAGTCAAAGTAAAATTTTTATAATTAATATTTTTATAAACATAATAATCTGAACAATAAAAATAATTAAAACAAAACCAAATTAAAACGTACATTTAATATTAATAATAACAATCACTTAACAGTTTAATAAAATTACAAGTCTCTATATGTACAGCTGAAGAACTATTAAAATCAAATATTGAAGGCCCATCTTCACAATCTTGTTCTTCAAATTCTCGTGAAAGAGATGCCACACCACGACAAAGTCCCCTTAAAGCGCCCTTCACTCTTTATAGAAAAATCTTCTACATCTACTAATTTATTAAAAAAACAAAAGGTTATTTATATAAAATTTATTTAAGAAATTATATATATATAATATATAATATAGTATATAGTATATATAATTAAAATATTTTAATTCCAAATTTAGCTAATCATGAGTGTGATCCGGTGGAAGAAGTTATATTAGATTATATAAAAAATAAACCGACTTCAAGGTCTTCATTAAATCGAGAACATTCTGCTGAAGAATATTTTATTTATCAATTGCTCGCGATGTACAAAATTTTAGTTTATCATCGCGGTTATATGAGGCAAAAAGTTTTAGCGCATTTGAAGAAATTTTAGAAAATGAAGACATTAATTAAAGTTATTAATTTTACATTGTTTATATATTAATTAAGTTATATTAATATTAAAATGTTAAAATAATAGTTAAATGTTCAATGTTAAATAAAATATTATTTACTCAGTTTATTGACTCAGTTTATTGTACACTTTATATTATTGTAAACATACCTTAATTATTTGCTTGTTGCAAATACCAGTTCTTTTGGTGTTCTGGTAATTTATCCCACTGCCAGTGGACACTGCCTTCCGCCATAAAATAATTTTTATAAATTTCCCGAACTTCTTTGGCCACTTGCGTTGAATTCCTGGCTGCGTTTGGATTAAGGTTTCGTAGTCCGAGAAATTCATTTTCTTCACGCCATTGTCCAATTTGTAAATTTCCACTTCGATCTTCTCTGTCAACAAAACATGGTGGAAGATATCTTCTTTGTCCTGGTGCAAGATGAAGCTCACTGTCCCGAAGCCAATTGTGCAAAACAACACAACATTGTACAATACTTTGTACAGTTTCAAGAGATGCAATTATTGGTTTTCTGAAGATACGAAATCTTGACGTCATTACTCCAAACGCATTTTCAATACACATTCGAGCTCTGCTTTCTCTATAATTAAAATTATTTGATCTGGTGTTAAATTAACACCGGATAAGGCCGCATTAAATTTTCCAATAATGGGAATGCTGCGTCTCCGACAAATACGAAAGGAACTCTAGTATTTGATACATGAAGAACAGTTGGTGGAGGCAAGGGTAATTTTTGTTCAATTATATCTTTTCCAAAATCTGATGATTGAAAAATACCACCATCGCTCTCTTTTCCGGCTGATCCAATGCTTACATATGTAAATCTATATTGCGCATCACAGGCTGCGAGAAGTACTATACTAAGGCTGCGTTCGGGGAGCGCGCTATTAGCGCTATTGCATTATTCTATCTTTATCGCTCATCAAGTGTAGAACAAGGATAGAATAAGCAAATAGCGCTAATAGCGCGCTCCCCGAACGCAGCCTAAATGTTCCTTTATAATTATAAAAAGTAGGCCTGTATTCTTGAAACACTGTACAACTACATGTTTGCCGTCGATAGCTCCAACACAATTTGGGAAATTCCAAATATCCCCAAAGTCTTGAGCTATGCTAGCCCATTCCTCTTCTTTAATACAGGTAATACTTCCGGATGTAGAATATCCCATATCACTTTTGTAGTTTCCGCAATAATTTTTGACGTAGTAGCTCGTCCAATTCGATACTGATAATGTAAGCTAGCCATACTGTCTCCAGCAGCAATATATCGTAAGGTTAAAGATAATCGTAATCCAGGTGGTAAAGGTTCTCTAGTTAAATATAATTTAGAAATTCGGGGCTCTATTTTATGTAGTAGGGTATCAAATTGGTTTGGTGTCATTCTGTGGTAATTAAAAAAGAGCTCAACATCATTGCATAGTTCGGCAACAAGATTACTGTAAGCTCCCTGCTCAAGTCTATTGGTTAAAATAGGTCGAACCCACCAACGTGGAGCTGATCTTCGATGTCGTATTCTTTGTTGTCGTTTTCTCCACACCATAATAGAAGAAATATTTTAAATTCTTCATCATCCATCTATTATATAGAAATTAATTTCATACATATTATATAAAATAACCTCATTGTTAGAAAACAAATATTACGATATTATACATTTTTAGTAATATCTTTTAAATAATAAATTATATTTATTTTAACTTTACTGAGAAAGCGTAAAATATTTTTTTTTAGAAAATTGTATACGTGATATTTTTTTACTAAAAGCTAGTTAATAGATTATTTACTTTTTAATATTCTTCTTTTCTCTCTTCCTTTTACAATTGTTTATATTATTTTTTATTATTAAATATTACATATATATACGCATGTATTTTTATAATCAAATTGGGAGCTGTCACATTTATATACGCGCGCATGGAAACACTATCAGCTCAAACGCGCGCGTCAAACGCGCGCTATAACGCATGTCAACGCGTGCATGGAAACCAGGGGTAAAAAGTCGACTTCTCTGCCAAGTCAGTTTCGGTAGAAGTCGACTTCAAGTCGACTTAAGGGGATCCTGCAGCCGTATGATTTACCGACATTATCGTTTTCACATAAATCTTTTAACTGGCTTTATAGAATTGCAAAAATCTTTTACAGAATTAAAGTACGCACAAAAATCTAGGCTAGCAAACGCGATTTTATATAAAAACACCAAAAAATTAAAAATGTTACTTATTTGGGCACATACAGCTGTCACCTGACGACAATATTTGGTTAAAACAAAAATTCTGCAGTTTATACATACATAATGTTTGTCTCCTATCCTTAGGAAAACATGTAGGAATAATATCGTGCAAGTAGAAGTAAGATTCAATGCGTACAATAAAGAAAAATGTGAATTTTATTTTAGTAATGCAAATACGGATGCAGAATGACAAGAAGAGCAGCAACAGTAGTTGCCGAATATTGCGAGAGATGGCGAGCAATCAAACAAGGACAGATGTCATTTCGTTAGACAAAGACAGATATAGGGAAAACAAAATTAGAAAGGTTGACATTATCGACATCGAGGAAGTTTGCCTGTCACTGCAGGATCCCCTTAAAACACCTATTGTATCTTTCAACGGTCGCGCCCACGTCGCGCCTAGTACAGTGCGCCACCAGGTACGCCGCGCGCCGCTGCGTCGCGCCGGCGGCTCGGAGCGGCCGAACGTGATTGGCCGGATTCGGGGGCTCGACTCGCGAGCCAATCGCGTTCGACCTCTCGCCCGACTGTGCGGCGGCGGCGACGAAGCAGGCGCGCGGCGCGCGGCACGCGGCGTACACGCAAGTAATACGTGATACGTTCAACGACTTCAACGACGGTACGAAACGTTGTCGCTCGCGTAAATTCTCGTGATCGTGAACGAAAAGAGATCCGCGCGGTTACGGAGTGCTGCAAAGTGAACGTGCGCCGAATAATCTGTTCCTTCTTGTGTCCTAAGGCCAGCTGAAACGAGTGGGTTGCTGTCGCAGGACGCTGGACGAGAAGATAAACGTGCCGACGCCGACCGCCGCACGTGGCCACGTGCCAGCCTCCGATCCCGGCTGTGATTTGGCGGGTCTCCTGCTGCGGTGTTCCGTGATTGGTGAGTGAATTTTACGTGAGGAATAATAAGTGTTTCGAAGCGCGATATATTCGAGTCTTAATAGAATCGTCGTCGATATTCTATCCTATCATAAAGTAATCATAACATGAGCCGCAACGGGCACGGACCATTTCGGACGTGTTTTGCCCGGAAAAATTTTTTTAAGTATTGCGACTGTTACTGTATGCATTGTGAGTCCAATTAAATTCATTGCGTCAGTGCAACTGAAAATTAAGACACGCCTTACGGCTCGTACGACAATTGGTTCGTCCTGGCCATATTAAGAGCAGTATTGCTCAAAGGCCATATCACAAAGAAGAAGAATCGTCGTCCCGCGTGTCACACAGTGAGACGATAACCTCGAAATTCGCGTCTCTTGTCTTCGGCCCCGCAGGGGGAAGTGATCCGCGCAATTCCTTGGGCCTATAAAGCCTCGTCTACAATACACGCCCCTAGTAGCATTATACATTATGCGCAATATTGGCTAACAATATATATCCAATTTTTCATATTGGTCCAATATTAATTTTTCACATTGGTCCAATATCGTAAAGTAGACGCTCTTTCTTCTTGAGCCAATATTGAATTCTATAAATATTGGATCAACATATTGATTTCATCTTTAACCAAGATTGGTTAATAATACGTATCCAATTCCTTTATATTGGGTACAGATCAATTTCTAATATTTTGAATCAATATTGTAAAAACAATTTTATTTCTTTATATATAGCCAATATTGAATTTTATTAATAAGCCAATGCATCGACTTCTTTTCAATATATTGGCAAAAATTAATTTTTATTATGGTACACTAATGTCTCTATCAATATTAATAGAGACATTGATAAATCATGACAAAAAAATAATTTTTGCCAATATTGATTAAAAAAGTAGTTAATGCATTAATTTATAACATAGAGTTCATTATTGGCTAAAAATAAATGTAGAACCTGCTGTTATTTAATTTTAAACAATTTAAAACAAAAATAAACATACAAATAATATTAATTTATGATAACTTTCTAGTTTTATTCAGAGCTTGTTTTCTGCATAAAGTTTTAAACATGTACATATAAAAGATTATATTATATAAAAGAATAATATTAATAATGTAAGAAATACCTTATACTTACATGTAATGTAAGTTATAGAATAATAAATTACCTTTATGGCATTATATTTTACTTTAAAATAAGTTTTGAAAATATATAGAATATAATGAATATATAAATGAATTAAACCTTAATAAGTAATAATATACTGCTCTTATACATTTTTAAAGAAAGTTTAGTCTTGATTTTGCGCGTTCTTCTCTTCTTCCTGTGCCCTCTTTTTTCTTCTTCCTTCTCTGTCTCCACTCTCACAGCAAGAAACTTCGATAATTTTTTTAGAATTTTGCTTTTTGATATATTGGTATCTTATTCGAAACAATCTCTACAAACAGAAAAATATATAAATAAGTTTATTACTGAACTGTATATAAGTTTTTTTATTCCAAACTTGATTCTTAATTACTTGGGGCTGGTTGTTATAACCTGTTGATAAACTAATAATTAAATTATGTTTTTTTCCTTCACATTAGACAAAGATAGACATATGACTTAACTATTAGTTAGTTTATCAACAGGTTAGAACAACCGGTCCTTTTTTTTTTTAGTAATATAAAAATTTATGTGTTTTGTACTAAAAACTAAACATAAAGAAGTATAATATTTATAAAATTTAAAAATTATATCCAGTAAAGTACATCTTACATCTTACAGTAAGCTATAAACATATATATCAACACGTACATATAACTACACAAATTTGATTATATATTATAGCTATATATATTTGAACAAAAAGAAGACTTTCATGTTTAATATATATCTAATTGTTGCATCTCTTATGTATAATTTAAAGAAATATTTTTTTAATTTTGTTAGTACTTTTATTCAGTATACTTTGAAACAAAAAATTTTTTACTAATACAAAAATGACTTACCAAATACTGCAGCAGCAACCTTGGTTGCAGAAAAATCACGCTTCTTTTGCTTTCCACATCCACTAAAATATATTGAAACAGTTTTTTTCAAAAGCAACTTCATTACTGATATGGCACTAATTCCTTCACCGTTTCTCCAGAAGCAAGTTTGAGATATTTTATCTAAAAATTAAAGTAAATTGTTTACACACACACACCACACACACACATACATACATAAAACAAACATATTTGTTAAGCTAAAATAAATCGTTTTGTATATATGTATATAGCTCTTTTATAATTAATATATAATAATATTATATATATATATATATATTATAAATATATAATATCCACAGACTTTTATACTAGACCACTAACATCTATGGACGCACTGCCGAAAAGCTGATGCGAGCGCAAGGTGCAAGTGTTAGTGAAGGGTGCGGCCATATTGAATTAACAATAAGTCACTATCGGGTGTTCAGTTGCTCATGATGTGCGTTTATCTGCATTCGTTATTACAGTACATGACGAAGCAGGCGAATGTTTTTGTGTTAAATATTGGTACATGTTATCAATAAGTTTGTAAGTCGATATTATGATTATACGTTACGAGGTACATTTTTTTCTTCGATAAGTGGAAAGGGAAGTTTGTATCCTCATTAATATTAGACGCAGGTTACGTTTCGGTAATAAACGATTGTTTTGTCACGAAATGTTTGTTCCGTGGGATCGGAAGAAATATTGAAAAATGAGATAGAGAATTTTCGGTAATTATGCAGTAATACGGACCACCCTCCGATAACATTGACCTTGACATATGTTGTCAAGGTCTTGCCCTCCTGAGTGACCTTCAGAAGGTTTTAGTCGTCGCTCGTTTTTTATTAAAAAGTTATTAACAAAAAAAGTTTCGAAAATATAGCAGTTATTTTAAGTATTGAGAGGCACAAATGACTAATATCACGTCTTTTTTTTTTAAGTAGAGAATATCTTGTTGCGCGTGAAAGTTGCTGCTTTACCAAAACAACATTTAAAGCAGTAAATTGTTGATAAATTGAATTCTTTTTGTTAAAGCAGAGATTACTTTATTTCGCGAGAAAGTCGCTGCTTTACCAAAACAAGTAAATTTTCTTCTGAAGTTATACTTTATTCACTGCTTTAAATGTTGTGTTTTGGTAAAGTAGCGACTTTCACGCAAAACGAGGTATTCTCTTTCCTAAAAAAAAGACTATTTTTGTGTCTAAAAAGTTTTAAGTATTGAGAGGCATAAACGACCAATATTACATCTTTTTTTTAACCAGAGAATACCTCGTTTCGCGTGAAAGTCGCTACTTTACCAAAACACAACATTTAAAGCAGTGAATAAAGTATAACCTCAGAAGAAAATTTACTTGTTTTGGTAAAGCAGCGACTTTCTCGCGAAATAAAGTATTCTCTGCTTTAACAAAAAGAATTCAATTTATCAACAATTTAAATGTTGTGTTTTGGTAAAGCAGCGACTTTCACGCGAAACAAGATATTCTCTACTTAAAAAAAAAGACGTGATATTAGTTGTTTATGCCTCTCAATACTTAAAATAACTGCTATATTTTCGATACTTTTTTTGTTAATAACTTTTTAATAAAACACGAGCGACGGCTAAAACCTTCTGAAGGTCACTCAGGAGGGCAAGACCTTGACAACATATGTCAAGTTCAATGTTATCGGAGGGTGGTCCGTATTACTGCATAATTACCGAATTTTCAATATAATATGTAAAATTTTAAGCATTATCGATTGTCCTATTGTCTGTATGTAGATTCGTTGGGCAGGAAGTTAAATAAGTACAACATGCCAAAAACGCCGATTCAAAAAGCCAAGAGGGCTGATGTGTCGGCTAAAGATAAGCAGGGCTTGAAGAAGTCCGTCAAACAGATATCCAATAAATCACGTGAGAAAATTAGAATTTTCTAGCTTTATTTTGTATTCTCTTCGACATGTTGCCGTTGTTGTTTTGACAAAATTATTTCTTCTTAGTGTGCCAGAAATTGACATTAAACAATAGTTGCTTGGCCACAGAACTTTTGAATAGAAAACGGATCTGTCAGTCACTGGTCACGCGCAATGCAGAACTAACTAAGCGCAATGTACAACTAACTGAAGAAAATAACAGTTACATCTGGTATCCGACACGCGAAATGTGAGTATTATTTATATGACAATATAGTTCATATTAATGATTTGGAATTACGAGAGATAATCTCTCACAGAATGTTAATTTCTTTATATA
Source organism: Temnothorax nylanderi (assembly GCF_030848795.1). Classification (NCBI taxonomy): domain Eukaryota; kingdom Metazoa; phylum Arthropoda; class Insecta; order Hymenoptera; family Formicidae; genus Temnothorax; species Temnothorax nylanderi. Next base: position 8,949 of record NW_027249936.1, read on the forward strand.
TTTTTTTTAAATCTACATGCTAGTTTTTTTTATTTATATTGCTTCCTCATAAAAGCTTTGTTTTCGTGAAAAATAATTTTTTTAGATGTCTTTGGCAACGTGTTTAGAATGTTCTGAAACGTCGAAAAATCACTTTTGCACAAAATGTCCGTGTGTGTGTGTGTGTGTGTGTGTGTGTGTGTGTGTGTGTGTGTGTGTGTGTGTGTGTGTGTCCGTATATATGTGCTCTAACTTCCGTAATTTTTGAGATATTAAGATGTTTTTTTTTTTAATCGATAGAGTATTATGTAAGAAAGGTTGGGATTGAATTTGGCGATAATCGGTAAAGGGGTTATTTTTTAAAAAAATTTTGAATTTTTTTAGAAATGTCCGTGGTTGCTCTAACTTCCGCTTGAGATATCGATTTATTTCTAATTTTATTATATTTTTCAGTCTTTTCTCGCCCCCCTATTTCATATATAATTTTTTAAGATTTGGTTGATCAGACCCAGCTTTATATGCGATCAAAAACAAAATTAATATAAACAAAAAAGTATAATTAAAGAAAGTTGAGCAATATATAAATTTTTATCAAAATGAGAGTAGGGGAGACCGGGGCTAAGCCGACACTATTTTTTCAAAGGCAATTTTTAATATTTAATTAAAATTTTTAGGCAAATTCAATGGTACATATTTAAAGAGTGTTTCTTCAGGTACAAAATTGATTCAGGAAGTTTTGCTGTACGTCGCTTTGTTTTGCCGCCAGGAAAGAAAAAGTGACGCGAAGACAAATTTTCGAATTGAAAAATGCCGGGGCAAACTCGACACCCCGCCGGGGCAAACTCAACACTTTGTCTGATCGACACAATTTGATCTGGAACTTATTTTTTACTGTCTGAAAATGAAAATACATTGTTTATTGTGTATTTAAAAAGTACAAAAATTCGGAATAAAGTAGCTAGAACAATCATTTAAAATAATGAGAACAAAAATTGTTGAACTTTCAATTATCTTCATCTAAACTCATGTCTGAAAACAATTAATGCAGGTAAACTCGCGATCGGACGTGCGCATACATTTGTCATGAGCCATACGGCTGCATGACAAGCATCGTTTGTTACTGGGAGCCGACAAAACGGCGTGGTGTTGACTTTGCCCCGGACGTCGTTTTTCACTTTTGTCACTTCAAAAACATGAAAATTTTGAAAATATGCAAAAACGATTATCGGATTCATATAGAGCATCAAATTTCCCATCAAAATCACTTACCGGTAGATTCGCAAGAGTAAAGCTCGATGAAAGAGTAGACATTTTCGAGAGATCAGAAAAATTACTTTTCACTATCAAAAACGCTTATGTCGCGTTAAAAATTACACTATAACTCAGAATGTTACCAAATTCCGTTGATAATACTGGCACATAAAGACGCATTTACAGTAGGAAAGGCAAGTTTCTACGATAGATTTAAATTGGCAAAAAGCCTAGTGTCAAGTTTGCCCCGTTGTCGGCTTAGCCCCGGTCTCCCCTAAATAAAAAAATTGTACTACCTTACTTGAGTGAAAAATACAACGCGATACAAAATAAGAAAAAATAATTTAAAAGTGTGCAAATTAGAAAGTTGCACATTACTTCCATGGAAGAATTAACTAACCGATTAAACTATTTTAATAGAAATAAAAAATATCCGCAATTAGTAGAGATCATTTTAGTAAAAACATTACTTATTTAATTAATTTTTGTAATAGTCTATATGTATAAAATAGAATGTATGTATGTATGTATGTATGTATGTATGTATGTTTTTTATACACTCTTAAACTATTTGACCGAATTTTTACCAAAAGTATATAAAATAGGGAATAGGGGTAGAATTTTCCGGGGAGTGTTATAGAGTGAATAGTATTTCGTTACCGATCTTTTTGGGAACCGGTATCCGAAATTTTTTTCAATTTTTTGGGGAAATAGTTGACCGAATTTTAAAGAATTGTATATAAAACAGGGGTAGAATTTCCCGGGGAGTGCCATAAAGTGTATAATTTTTCGTTACCGATCTATTTGGAAACCGGTATCAAAATTTTTTCGAATTTTTTGGGAAATAATTGATTGAATCTTAAAGAATTGTATATAAAATAGGAGTAGAATTTCCCGGGGAGTGCTATAAACTGTATAGTTTTTCGTTACCGATCTTTTTGGGAATCGGTATCTGAACTGATAAAGGAATTTTTTTCGATTAAGAATATTGAAACACAAATGAAGTCGTTTGAAGAAAAAACGACTCCCGGCGAAGCCCGGGTAACCAGCTAGTATATCATAAATTAGTATAACAGATATTAGTCACAATAAAATTTATCACAATAAAAAGGTTTCTACTTGCACACTTAAGAACTATGAGAAAGCAATGTACAAGTTTCTACTTGCACACTTAAGAACTTTGAGGAAGCAATGTGCAAGTTTCTACTTGCACATTTTTTTTTATTGTGATAAGTTTTGTTGCGACTAATATCCGTTATGTTATACTAATATCTGTTATACTATTACAAAAATCAATTAAATAATTAATGTTTTTACTAAAATGATTTCTACTAATTGTGGATACTTATTATTTCCATTTTGTTTTATCAGTTAGTTAATTCTTCTCCGGAACTTTTGCAAAGGACCTCGCCATAATCATACGTATTTTGGGTTTCGGCGAAATTAGCTGAAACTTTGGAAATAAATAGTTTATGTGATGCTGATCAAAAGTCACTATGGGCAATATTCATAAAAATCAACCGTTAATTCTTCTCCGGAACTTTTGCTTTATAATTTACATACTTAAAAATTGTAAGGAAGTAATATGCAAGTTTCTACTTGCCCACTTAAAAACTAAAGCAATGTGCAGGTTTCTACTTGCACACTTAAAAACTATGAGGAAGCAATGTGCATATATCTACTTGCACACTTAAAAATTGTAAGGAAGCAATATGCAAGTTTCTATTTGCACACTTTCTATTTTTTATTTCAGACTGCAGTAGCCAATATATTAGATAATACAAAAAAAAATACAAGATTATGTAACAAACACTATCTGTATGTGTGAAGAGTTTCTTGCTTGCAATACTACTGTGAGACTGTCATCTGCTTCAGCTGGAAGTAAATAATATGTCGATAATAGAATGTATTAAACTTAAAAAATTTTCTATAGAACGAGGTTTTTCCGTAAATAAGCAATGTTTCAACAAGGAATACCACTTGTTCCGCGAGTCGGATATATTAGCCAAAGTAGAGGTTTAACTCGTTGAATTTAAGTTACGTTTCCAGTTTTGTATAAATGCTATATAAGTTCTTCTAGAACTTCACGAACTAGCAGCAAAAAATATGTATACAGAGTATATGTTTTACATAATATAATTGAAAGTTATTCGTTTAGCTCAATAAAGACCTAATTTTTTCAAAGAATCTGTTGCTGCTAAAATGCCATTGTTTCTTACTGTACATGTACATACATTTTTCTGATAAAATAAAGCGTTTGTCTATTGTATTTATGTCGTTATTTTCGTACACCTAATAGCGCTTTGCAATTATGTGGCGATTAATCGCCGCTGATAATTTTCTAACAGTTTGAAAATCTACTTTTTGCGATACTGGACTCTCAGAAATATACTGGTTAATAAATACTGGATGGTTAATCTCAGAAATTGTACATTAATAAGAGATTAATATCCAGTTAGAGCACACAATTAAATACAATATATATTCATATATTTGAAAAAATATCCAAGTAATTTATTTTGGACAAAATCTGTGAATTATTTTAATTTAATGCCTTTCTTCACACCTGCCTTGATACCCGAGATCTCTCCCGCATAACGAGTCAATTCCTTTCTCACTTCTCTCACCTGCAACAAATAATTATTTTTATCTCACATCCCAAGAGCTCTCGTATGTCAGTATAATAAAATAAACGTTTTTAATCTTTGTTTTATACATACCGCGCCCTTTCTGCGAATCTTGGCTTTATGATATTTATTTCTGTGCTTTACACGCGGATTGCGCAGTTCCTTCTTCCGATAAGGCGTAAGACCTCTGTTCTTTGCCATTTGGTATGTTATCGCTCTCTTAGCCTCTTCTTCTTTTTCATTCATACTATTTAGAATGGTAGTATCTTTTTCATCAGCCACAGATTCGCCATCATACTTCTCTTCAGTATCTAGATCTTCAATGCTTGCTTCTTCATCCATACTGTCAGATAGTGACTGTTCTTCTCGCGTTACTGCTTCTTTCTTACTTGCCAGCTTTTTAGATAAGCTAGTAAGCCTTGGACTCTTTTTACTACTTTGTACATAATATGATATTATTATTACATTATTATTATTATTGATATTATTGAATTAATTGTTACCATCATTAAAAACCAAAATGTAAGGATTCGATTGCAAACATTGTGTATTTCATGTGTTTCCATTATTATCGTTTATTTATTTACTTATTTATTATTACTTACAATTACTTATTTACTATTTATTACATTTTATAACCATTTATTGTAGTAATGTAAACGTATAGTGTTTCAATATTTACTTAACATATCTAAAATAAGAAATAATAATTATACAATTACCAAACATTTAATAAACGTTAATATATAATAGCTATAATAATATTCAAAAATAATAATATTACATCGCAGTAGCTAGCGAACGTCTATTTTTCTATTTTTACGTCTGCTTTATATATGTTTGAACTTAGTCGTATTCAAAATGTGCGCGAGAAAATGGCGCAGGGTTGGGACCTCTGTTCATTGGCTGAAAAAAATGGCTGCGCAAGAACACACCTTCTTTATTACATCATGGTATTCTATAATATTGGTTGACCAATTCTGTTATTGTCTGATATCGTTCATATAGGCATGATCATGAGATAGTGAAATAGATTCATTATTATTATTGTGATCTTCCAATTCGTCCGCTTAATCGTGCTAATCTGGAAGTGGAATTAATAATCTCTTCAGAGTTTTGAATGTGTTTTGAGGATGTTACATGCAAAATTGATATTTCCTCTAAAGACATGCAATTTCCACTGTCACTTGCTGCCACTAGGCTGCGTTCGGAAACGTCAACCCGGGTACACATGGGTATACTCCCTTCTCCTTCTAACTCCGCTGAAGCCTTGTGTATACGATACTAGAAATCGGTCCGAGTTTCGGTTTAAGCCAATCAACTTGCAGCTCTTACGAAAAGCAGCAGTTTTATTGCTTAAACTAAAACTCGGACCGATTTCTAGTATCGTGTACACTAAAGTGGTATGTACCAAGGCTTGAGATAGAAAGAGAAAGGCGTATACTCGTGTGGCACTCGGGTGACGTTTCCGAACGTAGCCTTAAGGTACGATTTCACGATGACGCTCGACGCTGGATTCGAGCGTCAAATCTGGTCACGTGATAGATTTCAGCCAATCCAGTGGTTAGGTTATATTTCGCGTCCCTCTGAATCTAATCACGTGACCAGATTTGACGCTCGAATCCAGCGTCGAGCGTCATCGTGAAATCGCTTTAGCGTAGCGTTTCGTAGACCCCTGCGCCGCCAAATTTGAAAAGCTGAGTTAATAGATGCTGCTGTATCAATACTTCTTTAATATTTTCGGGGCAGAAGTTGAGAGTAGTAGGTGTGTAAATGAATACGATTTATTCGTAGTAAAACAACTTAAAGAAACTATTTTATGAAACTCATGTTTGCAAAGCACTTCTGGATCCGACTCTTCAAAGTTTTAGAGGTGTTGCTGAATATCTCGCAGACAAGCAGCAATCTCCTGAGGAATTTTTAATATATATGATCCACAAAATGGTTCCCCTGAATATTAGAAATGAGCAGGTTAGATTATTTTTATATTTTATTTATTAACATTAAACGACGTTTTAGATTAGATCATATTTTAACAAATATTTTTATTCTAGTAAAACTTATTGTCCAGTTGAGTGACATTGTTTTTATATAAAATGAGAAATATAATTAAATATATTTTTTAATAATATATCCATACTCGGTTTCATTTGATTATATGCTATATAAAATTAATTTATACTTTTAATACAATAAAAAAGATTAGTGTATATGAATTTTATCCATTAAGCTATATATAACTTTTATTACAGTTTTTATAAACTATATATCTAAGCAATACCTAGTCTAGGTAATTTACAGTATCTAGATTTACAAAATCTAGGCTTAATATTGTAATTAAACCTAGTATATATAAGTCTTACATAGTTTATATTTGCAACAGCTTCTATATTAATCACCAAATATAAAATTATTATTTTTATGATATATATAGGTTAGATTCTCATGTTTAGTTTTATTTTTTCATAATAGGCATCTAATAAAGAAGCAGATTATCTTAATAAGTCGGCCATCAGCCATCCTCCAGGGTGCGTTTAATCCACCGGCCATCCTCCGGCGTGCGTTTAATTCACCGGCCATCCACCAGCCATCCACCGGCGTGCGTTTAATCCATCGGCCATCCACCAGCCATCCACCGGCGTGCGTTTAATCCACCGGCCATCCTCCGGCGTGCGTTTAATCCATCGGTCATCCACCAGCCATCTTCCGGGTTCGTATAATCTATCGGCCATCCTCCGGGGTGCGTTTAATCCACCGGCCATCCATCAGCCATCCTCCGGCGTGCGTTTAATTTACCGGCCATCCTCCGGCGTGCGTTTAATCCATCGGCCATCCACCAGCCATCCTCTGGCGTGCGTTTAATCCACCGGCCATCCTCCGGCGAGCGTTTAATCCATCGGCCATCCACCAGCCATCCTCCGGCGTGCGTTCAATCCACCGGCCATCCTCCGGCGTGCGTTTAATCCATCGGCCATCCATCAGCCATCCTCCGGCGTGCGTTTAATCCATCGGCCATCCTCCGGCGTGCGTTTATTCCACCGGCCATCCTCTGGCGTGCGTTTAATCCATCGGCCATCCATCAGCCATTCTCCGGCGTGCGTTTAATCCATGGGCCATCCTCCGGCATGCCTTTAATCCACCGGCCATCCTCCGGCGTGCGTTTAGTCCACCGGCCATCCTCCGGCGTGCGTTTAATCCATCAGCCATCCTCCGGCGTGCGTTTAATCCATGGGCCATCCTCCGGCGTACGTTTAATACATGGCCATCCTCCGGTGTGCGTTTAATCCACCGGCCATCCTCCGGCGTGCGTTTAATCAATGGGCCATCCTCCGGCGTGCGTTTAATCCACCGGCCATCCTCCGGCGTGCGTTTAATCCATGGGCCATCCTCCGGCATGCCTTTAATCCACCGGCCATCCTCCGGCGTGCGTTTAATCCACCGGCCATCCTCCGGCGTGCGTTTAATCCATCGGCCATCCACCAGCCATCCTCCGGGATCGTATAATCCATCGGCCATCCTTCGAGGTGCGTTTAATCCACCGGCCATCCTCCGGCGTGCGTTTAATCCGATCGGCCGCGCTAGGAACGCGTCAGGGAGGTGAAAGTGTTACCCAGCCGAGTTTCGAGTCGATCCGACCGGCGGAACCCGAATTCGCGAACCGGAAGTCCGATCGCGAAGCCGCGCTAGGAACGCGTCAGGGAGGTGAAAGTGAGTCACCCAGCCGAGTTTCGAGTCGATCCGACCGGCGGAACCCGAATTCGCGAACCGGAAGTCCGATCGCGAAGCCGCGCTAGGAACGCGTCAGGGTGGTGAAAGTGAGTCACCCAGCCGAGTTTCGAGTCGATCCGACCGGCGGAACCCGAATTCGCGAACCGGAGGGCCGATCGCGAAGCCGCGCTAGGAACGCGTCAGGGAGGTGAAAGTGAGTCACCCAGCCGAGTTTCGAGTCGATCCGACCGGCGGAACCCGAATTCGCGAACCGGAGGTCCGATCGCGAAGCCGCGCTAGGAACGCGTCAGGGAGGTGAAAGTGAGTCACCCAGCCGAGTTTCGAGTCGATCCGACCGGCGGAACCCGAATCCGCGAACCGGAAGTCCGATCGCGAAGCCGCGCTAGGAACGCGTCAGGGAGGTGAAAGTGAGTCACCCAGCCGAGTTTCGAGTCGATCCGACCGGCGGAACCCGAATTCGCGAACCGGAGGGCCGATCGCGAAGCCGCGCTAGGAACGCGTCAGGGAGGTGAAAGTGAGTCACCCAGCCGAGTTTCGAGTCGATCCGACCGGCGGAACCCGAATTCGCGAACCGGAGGGCCGATCGCGAAGCCGCGCTAGGAACGCGTCAGGGAGGTGAAAGTGAGTCACCCAGCCGAGTTTCGAGTCGATCCGACCGGCGAAACCCGAATTCGCGAACCGGAGGGCCGATCGCGAAGCCGCGCTAGGAACGCGTCAGGGAGGTGAAAGTGAGTCACCCAGCCGAGTTTCGAGTCGATCCGACCGGCGGAACCCGAATTCGCGAACCGGAGGGCCGATCGCGAAGCCGCGCTAGGAACGCGTCAGGATGGTGAAAGTGAGTCACCCAGCCGAGTTTCGAGTCGATCCGACCGGCGGAACCCGAATTCGCGAACCGGAGGGCCGATCGCGAAGCCGCGCTAGGAACGCGTCAGGATGGTGAAAGTGAGTCACCCAGCCGAGTTTCGAGTCGATCCGACCGGCGGAACCCGAATTCGCGAACCGGAGGGCCGATCGCGAAGCCGCGCTAGGAACGCGTCAGGGAGGTGAAAGTGAGTCACCCAGCCGAGTTTCGAGTCGATCCGACCGGCGGAACCCGAATTCGCGAACCGGAGGGCCGATCGCGAAGCCGCGCTAGGAACGCGTCAGGGAGGTGAAAGTGAGTCACCCAGCCGAGTTTCGAGTCGATCCGACCGGCGGAACCCGAATTCGCGAACCGGAGGGCCGATCGCGAAGCCGCGCTAGGAACGCGTCAGGATGGTGAAAGTGAGTCACCCAGCCGAGTTTCGAGTCGATCCGACCGGCGGAACCCGAATTCGCGAACCGGAGGGCCGATCGCGAAGCCGCGCTAGGAACGCGTCAGGGAGGTGAAAGTGAGTCACCCAGCCGAGTTTCGAGTCGATCCGACCGGCGGAACCCGAATTCGCGAACCGGAGGGCCGATCGCGAAGCCGCGCTAGGAACGCGTCAGGAGGTGAAAGTGAGTCACCCAGCCGAGTTTCGAGTCGATCCGACCGGCGGAACCCGAATTCGCGAACCGGAGGGCCGATCGCGAAGCCGCGCTAGGAACGCGTCAGGGAGGTGAAAGTGAGTCACCCAGCCGAGTTTCGAGTCGATCCGACCGGCGGAACCCGAATTCGCGAACCGGAGGGCCGATCGCGAAGCCGCGCTAGGAACGCGTCAGGGAGGTGAAAGTGAGTCACCCAGCCGAGTTTCGAGTCGATCCGACCGGCGGAACCCGAATTCGCGAACCGGAGGGCCGATCGCGAAGCCGCGCTAGGAACGCGTCAGGGAGGTGAAAGTGAGTCACCCAGCCGAGTTTCGAGTCGATCCGACCGGCGGAACCCGAATTCGCGAACCGGAGGGCCGATCGCGAAGCCGCGCTAGGAACGCGTCAGGGAGGTGAAAGTGAGTCACCCAGCCGAGTTTCGAGTCGATCCGACCGGCGGAACCCGAATTCGCGAACCGGAGGGCCGATCGCGAAGCCGCGCTAGGAACGCGTCAGGGAGGTGAAAGTGAGTCACCCAGCCGAGTTTCGAGTCGATCCGACCGGCGGAACCCGAATTCGCGAACCGGAGGGCCGATCGCGAAGCCGCGCTAGGAACGCGTCAGGATGGTGAAAGTGAGTCACCCAGCCGAGTTTCGAGTCGATCCGACCGGCGGAACCCGAATTCGCGAACCGGAGGGCCGATCGCGAAGCCGCGCTAGGAACGCGTCAGGGAGGTGAAAGTGAGTCACCCAGCCGAGTTTCGAGTCGATCCGACCGGCGGAACCCGAATTCGCGAACCGGAGGGCCGATCGCGAAGCCGCGCTAGGAACGCGTCAGGGAGGTGAAAGTGAGTCACCCAGCCGAGTTTCGAGTCGATCCGACCGGCGGAACCCGAATTCGCGAACCGGAGGGCCGATCGCGAAGCCGCGCTAGGAACGCGTCAGGGAGGTGAAAGTGAGTCACCCAGCCGAGTTTCGAGTCGATCCGACCGGCGGAACCCGAATTCGCGAACCGGAGGGCCGATCGCGAAGCCGCGCTAGGAACGCGTCAGGGAGGTGAAAGTGAGTCACCCAGCCGAGTTTCGAGTCGATCCGACCGGCGGAACCCGAATTCGCGAACCGGAGGCCGATCGCGAAGCCGCGCTAGGAACGCGTCAGGGAGGTGAAAGTGAGTCACCCAGCCGAGTTTCGAGTCGATCCGACCGGCGGAACCCGAATTCGCGAACCGGAGGGCCGATCGCGAAGCCGCGCTAGGAACGCGTCAGGGGTGAAAGTGAGTCACCCAGCCGAGTTTCGAGTCGATCCGACCGGCGGAACCCGAATTCGCGAACCGGAGGGCCGATCGCGAAGCCGCGCTAGGAACGCGTCAGGGAGGTGAAAGTGAGTCACCCAGCCGAGTTTCGAGTCGATCCGACCGGCGGAACCCGAATTCGCGAACCGGAGGGCCGATCGCGAAGCCGCGCTAGGAACGCGTCAGGGAGGTGAAAGTGAGTCACCCAGCCGAGTTTCGAGTCGATCCGACCGGCGGAACCCGAATTCGCGAACCGGAGGGCCGATCGCGAAGCCGCGCTAGGAACGCGTCAGGAGGTGAAAGTGAGTCACCCAGCCGAGTTTCGAGTCGATCCGACCGGCGGAACCCGAATTCGCGAACCGGAGGGCCGATCGCGAAGCCGCGCTAGGAACGCGTCAGGGAGGTGAAAGTGAGTCACCCAGCCGAGTTTCGAGTCGATCCGACCGGCGGAACCCGAATTCGCGAACCGGAGGGCCGATCGCGAAGCCGCGCTAGGAACGCGTCAGGGAGGTGAAAGTGAGTCACCCAGCCGAGTTTCGAGTCGATCCGACCGGCGGAACCCGAATTCGCGAACCGGAGGGCCGATCGCGAAGCCGCGCTAGGAACGCGTCAGGGGTGAAAGTGAGTCACCCAGCCGAGTTTCGAGTCGATCCGACCGGCGGAACCCGAATTCGCGAACCGGAGGGCCGATCGCGAAGCCGCGCTAGGAACGCGTCAGGGAGGTGAAAGTGAGTCACCCAGCCGAGTTTCGAGTCGATCCGACCGGCGGAACCCGAATTCGCGAACCGGAGGGCCGATCGCGAAGCCGCGCTAGGAACGCGTCAGGGAGGTGAAAGTGAGTCACCCAGCCGAGTTTCGAGTCGATCCGACCGGCGGAACCCGAATTCGCGAACCGGAGGGCCGATCGCGAAGCCGCGCTAGGAACGCGTCAGGGAGGTGAAAGTGAGTCACCCAGCCGAGTTTCGAGTCGATCCGACCGGCGGAACCCGAATTCGCGAACCGTAGGGCCGATCGCGAAGCCGCGCTAGGAACGCGTCAGGGAGGTGAAAGTGAGTCACCCAGCCGAGTTTCGAGTCGATCCGACCGGCGGAACCCGAATTCGCGAACCGGAGGGCCGATCGCGAAGCCGCGCTAGGAACGCGTCAGGGAGGTGAAAGTGAGTCACCCAGCCGAGTTTCGAGTCGATCCGACCGGCGGAACCCGAATTCGCGAACCGGAGGGCCGATCGCGAAGCCGCGCTAGGAACGCGTCAGGGAGGTGAAAGTGAGTCACCCAGCCGAGTTTCGAGTCGATCCGACCGGCGGAACCCGAATTCGCGAACCGGAGGGCCGATCGCGAAGCCGCGCTAGGAACGCGTCAGGGAGGTGAAAGTGAGTCACCCAGCCGAGTTTCGAGTCGATCCGACCGGCGGAACCCGAATTCGCGAACCGGAGGGCCGATCGCGAAGCCGCGCTAGGAACGCGTCAGGGAGGTGAAAGTGAGTCACCCAGCCGAGTTTCGAGTCGATCCGACCGGCGGAACCCGAATTCGCGAACCGGAGGGCCGATCGCGAAGCCGCGCTAGGAACGCGTCAGGGAGGTGAAAGTGAGTCACCCAGCCGAGTTTCGAGTCGATCCGACCGGCGGAACCCGAATTCGCGAACCGGAGGGCCGATCGCGAAGCCGCGCTAGGAACGCGTCAGGGAGGTGAAAGTGAGTCACCCAGCCGAGTTTCGAGTCGATCCGACCGGCGGAACCCGAATTCGCGAACCGGAGGGCCGATCGCGAAGCCGCGCTAGGAACGCGTCAGGGAGGTGAAAGTGAGTCACCCAGCCGAGTTTCGAGTCGATCCGACCGGCGGAACCCGAATTCGCGAACCGGAGGGCCGATCGCGAAGCCGCGCTAGGAACGCGTCAGGGAGGTGAAAGTGAGTCACCCAGCCGAGTTTCGAGTCGATCCGACCGGCGGAACCCGAATTCGCGAACCGGAGGGCCGATCGCGAAGCCGCGCTAGGAACGCGTCAGGGAGGTGAAAGTGAGTCACCCAGCCGAGTTTCGAGTCGATCCGACCGGCGGAACCCGAATTCGCGAACCGGAGGGCCGATCGCGAAGCCGCGCTAGGAACGCGTCAGGGAGGTGAAAGTGAGTCACCCAGCCGAGTTTCGAGTCGATCCGACCGGCGGAACCCGAATTCGCGAACCGGAGGGCCGATCGCGAAGCCGCGCTAGGAACGCGTCAGGGAGGTGAAAGTGAGTCACCCAGCCGAGTTTCGAGTCGATCCGACCGGCGGAACCCGAATTCGCGAACCGGAGGGCCGATCGCGAAGCCGCGCTAGGAACGCGTCAGGGAGGTGAAAGTGAGTCACCCAGCCGAGTTTCGAGTCGATCCGACCGGCGGAACCCGAATTCGCGAACCGGAGGGCCGATCGCGAAGCCGCGCTAGGAACGCGTCAGGGAGGTGAAAGTGAGTCACCCAGCCGAGTTTCGAGTCGATCCGACCGGCGGAACCCGAATTCGCGAACCGGAGGGCCGATCGCGAAGCCGCGCTAGGAACGCGTCAGGGAGGTGAAAGTGAGTCACCCAGCCGAGTTTCGAGTCGATCCGACCGGCGGAACCCGAATTCGCGAACCGGAGGGCCGATCGCGAAGCCGCGCTAGGAACGCGTCAGGGAGGTGAAAGTGAGTCACCCAGCCGAGTTTCGAGTCGATCCGACCGGCGGAACCCGAATTCGCGAACCGGAGGGCCGATCGCGAAGCCGCGCTAGGAACGCGTCAGGGAGGTGAAAGTGAGTCACCCAGCCGAGTTTCGAGTCGATCCGACCGGCGGAACCCGAATTCGCGAACCGGAGGGCCGATCGCGAAGCCGCGCTAGGAACGCGTCAGGGAGGTGAAAGTGAGTCACCCAGCCGAGTTTCGAGTCGATCCGACCGGCGGAACCCGAATTCGCGAACCGGAGGGCCGATCGCGAAGCCGCGCTAGGAACGCGTCAGGGAGGTGAAAGTGAGTCACCCAGCCGAGTTTCGAGTCGATCCGACCGGCGGAACCCGAATTCGCGAACCGGAGGGCCGATCGCGAAGCCGCGCTAGGAACGCGTCAGGGAGGTGAAAGTGAGTCACCCAGCCGAGTTTCGAGTCGATCCGACCGGCGGAACCCGAATTCGCGAACCGGAGGGCCGATCGCGAAGCCGCGCTAGGAACGCGTCAGGGAGGTGAAAGTGAGTCACCCAGCCGAGTTTCGAGTCGATCCGACCGGCGGAACCCGAATTCGCGAACCGGAGGGCCGATCGCGAAGCCGCGCTAGGAACGCGTCAGGGAGGTGAAAGTGAGTCACCCAGCCGAGTTTCGAGTCGATCCGACCGGCGGAACCCGAATTCGCGAACCGGAGGGCCGATCGCGAAGCCGCGCTAGGAACGCGTCAGGGAGGTGAAAGTGAGTCACCCAGCCGAGTTTCGAGTCGATCCGACCGGCGGAACCCGAATTCGCGAACCGGAGGGCCGATCGCGAAGCCGCGCTAGGAACGCGTCAGGGAGGTGAAAGTGAGTCACCCAGCCGAGTTTCGAGTCGATCCGACCGGCGGAACCCGAATTCGCGAACCGGAGGGCCGATCGCGAAGCCGCGCTAGGAACGCGTCAGGGAGGTGAAAGTGAGTCACCCAGCCGAGTTTCGAGTCGATCCGACCGGCGGAACCCGAATTCGCGAACCGGAGGGCCGATCGCGAAGCCGCGCTAGGAACGCGTCAGGGAGGTGAAAGTGAGTCACCCAGCCGAGTTTCGAGTCGATCCGACCGGCGGAACCCGAATTCGCGAACCGGAGGGCCGATCGCGAAGCCGCGCTAGGAACGCGTCAGGGAGGTGAAAGTGAGTCACCCAGCCGAGTTTCGAGTCGATCCGACCGGCGGAACCCGAATTCGCGAACCGGAGGGCCGATCGCGAAGCCGCGCTAGGAACGCGTCAGGGAGGTGAAAGTGAGTCACCCAGCCGAGTTTCGAGTCGATCCGACCGGCGGAACCCGAATTCGCGAACCGGAGGGCCGATCGCGAAGCCGCGCTAGGAACGCGTCAGGGAGGTGAAAGTGAGTCACCCAGCCGAGTTTCGAGTCGATCCGACCGGCGGAACCCGAATTCGCGAACCGGAGGGCCGATCGCGAAGCCGCGCTAGGAACGCGTCAGGGAGGTGAAAGTGAGTCACCCAGCCGAGTTTCGAGTCGATCCGACCGGCGGAACCCGAATTCGCGAACCGGAGGGCCGATCGCGAAGCCGCGCTAGGAACGCGTCAGGGAGGTGAAAGTGAGTCACCCAGCCGAGTTTCGAGTCGATCCGACCGGCGGAACCCGAATTCGCGAACCGGAGGGCCGATCGCGAAGCCGCGCTAGGAACGCGTCAGGGAGGTGAAAGTGAGTCACCCAGCCGAGTTTCGAGTCGATCCGACCGGCGGAACCCGAATTCGCGAACCGGAGGGCCGATCGCGAAGCCGCGCTAGGAACGCGTCAGGGAGGTGAAAGTGAGTCACCCAGCCGAGTTTCGAGTCGATCCGACCGGCGGAACCCGAATTCGCGAACCGGAGGGCCGATCGCGAAGCCGCGCTAGGAACGCGTCAGGGAGGTGAAAGTGAGTCACCCAGCCGAGTTTCGAGTCGATCCGACCGGCGGAACCCGAATTCGCGAACCGGAGGGCCGATCGCGAAGCCGCGCTAGGAACGCGTCAGGGAGGTGAAAGTGAGTCACCCAGCCGAGTTTCGAGTCGATCCGACCGGCGGAACCCGAATTCGCGAACCGGAGGGCCGATCGCGAAGCCGCGCTAGGAACGCGTCAGGGAGGTGAAAGTGAGTCACCCAGCCGAGTTTCGAGTCGATCCGACCGGCGGAACCCGAATTCGCGAACCGGAGGGCCGATCGCGAAGCCGCGCTAGGAACGCGTCAGGGAGGTGAAAGTGAGTCACCCAGCCGAGTTTCGAGTCGATCCGACCGGCGGAACCCGAATTCGCGAACCGGAGGGCCGATCGCGAAGCCGCGCTAGGAACGCGTCAGGGAGGTGAAAGTGAGTCACCCAGCCGAGTTTCGAGTCGATCCGACCGGCGGAACCCGAATTCGCGAACCGGAGGGCCGATCGCGAAGCCGCGCTAGGAACGCGTCAGGGAGGTGAAAGTGAGTCACCCAGCCGAGTTTCGAGTCGATCCGACCGGCGGAACCCGAATTCGCGAACCGGAGGGCCGATCGCGAAGCCGCGCTAGGAACGCGTCAGGGAGGTGAAAGTGAGTCACCCAGCCGAGTTTCGAGTCGATCCGACCGGCGGAACCCGAATTCGCGAACCGGAGGGCCGATCGCGAAGCCGCGCTAGGAACGCGTCAGGGAGGTGAAAGTGAGTCACCCAGCCGAGTTTCGAGTCGATCCGACCGGCGGAACCCGAATTCGCGAACCGGAGGGCCGATCGCGAAGCCGCGCTAGGAACGCGTCAGGGAGGTGAAAGTGAGTCACCCAGCCGAGTTTCGAGTCGATCCGACCGGCGGAACCCGAATTCGCGAACCGGAGGGCCGATCGCGAAGCCGCGCTAGGAACGCGTCAGGGAGGTGAAAGTGAGTCACCCAGCCGAGTTTCGAGTCGATCCGACCGGCGGAACCCGAATTCGCGAACCGGAGGGCCGATCGCGAAGCCGCGCTAGGAACGCGTCAGGGAGGTGAAAGTGAGTCACCCAGCCGAGTTTCGAGTCGATCCGACCGGCGGAACCCGAATTCGCGAACCGGAGGGCCGATCGCGAAGCCGCGCTAGGAACGCGTCAGGGAGGTGAAAGTGAGTCACCCAGCCGAGTTTCGAGTCGATCCGACCGGCGGAACCCGAATTCGCGAACCGGAGGGCCGATCGCGAAGCCGCGCTAGGAACGCGTCAGGGAGGTGAAAGTGAGTCACCCAGCCGAGTTTCGAGTCGATCCGACCGGCGGAACCCGAATTCGCGAACCGGAGGGCCGATCGCGAAGCCGCGCTAGGAACGCGTCAGGGAGGTGAAAGTGAGTCACCCAGCCGAGTTTCGAGTCGATCCGACCGGCGGAACCCGAATTCGCGAACCGGAGGGCCGATCGCGAAGCCGCGCTAGGAACGCGTCAGGGAGGTGAAAGTGAGTCACCCAGCCGAGTTTCGAGTCGATCCGACCGGCGGAACCCGAATTCGCGAACCGGAGGGCCGATCGCGAAGCCGCGCTAGGAACGCGTCAGGGAGGTGAAAGTGAGTCACCCAGCCGAGTTTCGAGTCGATCCGACCGGCGGAACCCGAATTCGCGAACCGGAGGGCCGATCGCGAAGCCGCGCTAGGAACGCGTCAGGGAGGTGAAAGTGAGACACCCAGCCGAGTTTCGAGTCGATCCGACCGGCGGAACCCGAATTCGCGAACCGGAGGGCCGATCGCGAAGCCGCGCTAGGAACGCGTCAGGGAGGTGAAAGTGAGTCACCCAGCCGAGTTTCGAGTCGATCCGACCGGCGGAACCCGAATTCGCGAACCGGAGGGCCGATCGCGAAGCCGCGCTAGGAACGCGTCAGGGAGGTGAAAGTGAGTCACCCAGCCGAGTTTCGAGTCGATCCGACCGGCGGAACCCGAATTCGCGAACCGGAGGGCCGATCGCGAAGCCGCGCTAGGAACGCGTCAGGGAGGTGAAAGTGAGTCACCCAGCCGAGTTTCGAGTCGATCCGACCGGCGGAACCCGAATTCGCGAACCGGAGGGCCGATCGCGAAGCCGCGCTAGGAACGCGTCAGGGAGGTGAAAGTGAGTCACCCAGCCGAGTTTCGAGTCGATCCGACCGGCGGAACCCGAATTCGCGAACCGGAGGGCCGATCGCGAAGCCGCGCTAGGAACGCGTCAGGGAGGTGAAAGTGAGTCACCCAGCCGAGTTTCGAGTCGATCCGACCGGCGGAACCCGAATTCGCGAACCGGAGGGCCGATCGCGAAGCCGCGCTAGGAACGCGTCAGGGAGGTGAAAGTGAGTCACCCAGCCGAGTTTCGAGTCGATCCGACCGGCGGAACCCGAATTCGCGAACCGGAGGGCCGATCGCGAAGCCGCGCTAGGAACGCGTCAGGGAGGTGAAAGTGAGTCACCCAGCCGAGTTTCGAGTCGATCCGACCGGCGGAACCCGAATTCGCGAACCGGAGGGCCGATCGCGAAGCCGCGCTAGGAACGCGTCAGGGAGGTGAAAGTGAGTCACCCAGCCGAGTTTCGAGTCGATCCGACCGGCGGAACCCGAATTCGCGAACCGGAGGGCCGATCGCGAAGCCGCGCTAGGAACGCGTCAGGGAGGTGAAAGTGAGTCACCCAGCCGAGTTTCGAGTCGATCCGACCGGCGGAACCCGAATTCGCGAACCGGAGGGCCGATCGCGAAGCCGCGCTAGGAACGCGTCAGGGAGGTGAAAGTGAGTCACCCAGCCGAGTTTCGAGTCGATCCGACCGGCGGAACCCGAATTCGCGAACCGGAGGGCCGATCGCGAAGCCGCGCTAGGAACGCGTCAGGGAGGTGAAAGTGAGTCACCCAGCCGAGTTTCGAGTCGATCCGACCGGCGGAACCCGAATTCGCGAACCGGAGGGCCGATCGCGAAGCCGCGCTAGGAACGCGTCAGGGAGGTGAAAGTGAGTCACCCAGCCGAGTTTCGAGTCGATCCGACCGGCGGAACCCGAATTCGCGAACCGGAGGGCCGATCGCGAAGCCGCGCTAGGAACGCGTCAGGGAGGTGAAAGTGAGTCACCCAGCCGAGTTTCGAGTCGATCCGACCGGCGGAACCCGAATTCGCGAACCGGAGGGCCGATCGCGAAGCCGCGCTAGGAACGCGTCAGGGAGGTGAAAGTGAGTCACCCAGCCGAGTTTCGAGTCGATCCGACCGGCGGAACCCGAATTCGCGAACCGGAGGGCCGATCGCGAAGCCGCGCTAGGAACGCGTCAGGGAGGTGAAAGTGAGTCACCCAGCCGAGTTTCGAGTCGATCCGACCGGCGGAACCCGAATTCGCGAACCGGAGGGCCGATCGCGAAGCCGCGCTAGGAACGCGTCAGGGAGGTGAAAGTGAGTCACCCAGCCGAGTTTCGAGTCGATCCGACCGGCGGAACCCGAATTCGCGAACCGGAGGGCCGATCGCGAAGCCGCGCTAGGAACGCGTCAGGGAGGTGAAAGTGAGTCACCCAGCCGAGTTTCGAGTCGATCCGACCGGCGGAACCCGAATTCGCGAACCGGAGGGCCGATCGCGAAGCCGCGCTAGGAACGCGTCAGGGAGGTGAAAGTGAGTCACCCAGCCGAGTTTCGAGTCGATCCGACCGGCGGAACCCGAATTCGCGAACCGGAGGGCCGATCGCGAAGCCGCGCTAGGAACGCGTCAGGGAGGTGAAAGTGAGTCACCCAGCCGAGTTTCGAGTCGATCCGACCGGCGGAACCCGAATTCGCGAACCGGAGGGCCGATCGCGAAGCCGCGCTAGGAACGCGTCAGGGAGGTGAAAGTGAGTCACCCAGCCGAGTTTCGAGTCGATCCGACCGGCGGAACCCGAATTCGCGAACCGGAGGGCCGATCGCGAAGCCGCGCTAGGAACGCGTCAGGGAGGTGAAAGTGAGTCACCCAGCCGAGTTTCGAGTCGATCCGACCGGCGGAACCCGAATTCGCGAACCGGAGGGCCGATCGCGAAGCCGCGCTAGGAACGCGTCAGGGAGGTGAAAGTGAGTCACCCAGCCGAGTTTCGAGTCGATCCGACCGGCGGAACCCGAATTCGCGAACCGGAGGGCCGATCGCGAAGCCGCGCTAGGAACGCGTCAGGGAGGTGAAAGTGAGTCACCCAGCCGAGTTTCGAGTCGATCCGACCGGCGGAACCCGAATTCGCGAACCGGAGGGCCGATCGCGAAGCCGCGCTAGGAACGCGTCAGGGAGGTGAAAGTGAGTCACCCAGCCGAGTTTCGAGTCGATCCGACCGGCGGAACCCGAATTCGCGAACCGGAGGGCCGATCGCGAAGCCGCGCTAGGAACGCGTCAGGGAGGTGAAAGTGAGTCACCCAGCCGAGTTTCGAGTCGATCCGACCGGCGGAACCCGAATTCGCGAACCGGAGGGCCGATCGCGAAGCCGCGCTAGGAACGCGTCAGGGAGGTGAAAGTGAGTCACCCAGCCGAGTTTCGAGTCGATCCGACCGGCGGAACCCGAATTCGCGAACCGGAGGGCCGATCGCGAAGCCGCGCTAGGAACGCGTCAGGGAGGTGAAAGTGAGTCACCCAGCCGAGTTTCGAGTCGATCCGACCGGCGGAACCCGAATTCGCGAACCGGAGGGCCGATCGCGAAGCCGCGCTAGGAACGCGTCAGGGAGGTGAAAGTGAGTCACCCAGCCGAGTTTCGAGTCGATCCGACCGGCGGAACCCGAATTCGCGAACCGGAGGGCCGATCGCGAAGCCGCGCTAGGAACGCGTCAGGGAGGTGAAAGTGAGTCACCCAGCCGAGTTTCGAGTCGATCCGACCGGCGGAACCCGAATTCGCGAACCGGAGGGCCGATCGCGAAGCCGCGCTAGGAACGCGTCAGGGAGGTGAAAGTGAGTCACCCAGCCGAGTTTCGAGTCGATCCGACCGGCGGAACCCGAATTCGCGAACCGGAGGGCCGATCGCGAAGCCGCGCTAGGAACGCGTCAGGGAGGTGAAAGTGAGTCACCCAGCCGAGTTTCGAGTCGATCCGACCGGCGGAACCCGAATTCGCGAACCGGAGGGCCGATCGCGAAGCCGCGCTAGGAACGCGTCAGGGAGGTGAAAGTGAGTCACCCAGCCGAGTTTCGAGTCGATCCGACCGGCGGAACCCGAATTCGCGAACCGGAGGGCCGATCGCGAAGCCGCGCTAGGAACGCGTCAGGGAGGTGAAAGTGAGTCACCCAGCCGAGTTTCGAGTCGATCCGACCGGCGGAACCCGAATTCGCGAACCGGAGGGCCGATCGCGAAGCCGCGCTAGGAACGCGTCAGGGAGGTGAAAGTGAGTCACCCAGCCGAGTTTCGAGTCGATCCGACCGGCGGAACCCGAATTCGCGAACCGGAGGGCCGATCGCGAAGCCGCGCTAGGAACGCGTCAGGGAGGTGAAAGTGAGTCACCCAGCCGAGTTTCGAGTCGATCCGACCGGCGGAACCCGAATTCGCGAACCGGAGGGCCGATCGCGAAGCCGCGCTAGGAACGCGTCAGGGAGGTGAAAGTGAGTCACCCAGCCGAGTTTCGAGTCGATCCGACCGGCGGAACCCGAATTCGCGAACCGGAGGGCCGATCGCGAAGCCGCGCTAGGAACGCGTCAGGGAGGTGAAAGTGAGTCACCCAGCCGAGTTTCGAGTCGATCCGACCGGCGGAACCCGAATTCGCGAACCGGAGGGCCGATCGCGAAGCCGCGCTAGGAACGCGTCAGGGAGGTGAAAGTGAGTCACCCAGCCGAGTTTCGAGTCGATCCGACCGGCGGAACCCGAATTCGCGAACCGGAGGGCCGATCGCGAAGCCGCGCTAGGAACGCGTCAGGGAGGTGAAAGTGAGTCACCCAGCCGAGTTTCGAGTCGATCCGACCGGCGGAACCCGAATTCGCGAACCGGAGGGCCGATCGCGAAGCCGCGCTAGGAACGCGTCAGGGAGGTGAAAGTGAGTCACCCAGCCGAGTTTCGAGTCGATCCGACCGGCGGAACCCGAATTCGCGAACCGGAGGGCCGATCGCGAAGCCGCGCTAGGAACGCGTCAGGGAGGTGAAAGTGAGTCACCCAGCCGAGTTTCGAGTCGATCCGACCGGCGGAACCCGAATTCGCGAACCGGAGGGCCGATCGCGAAGCCGCGCTAGGAACGCGTCAGGGAGGTGAAAGTGAGTCACCCAGCCGAGTTTCGAGTCGATCCGACCGGCGGAACCCGAATTCGCGAACCGGAGGGCCGATCGCGAAGCCGCGCTAGGAACGCGTCAGGGAGGTGAAAGTGAGTCACCCAGCCGAGTTTCGAGTCGATCCGACCGGCGGAACCCGAATTCGCGAACCGTAGGGCCGATCGCGAAGCCGCGCTAGGAACGCGTCAGGGAGGTGAAAGTGAGTCACCCAGCCGAGTTTCGAGTCGATCCGACCGGCGGAACCCGAATTCGCGAACCGGAGGGCCGATCGCGAAGCCGCGCTAGGAACGCGTCAGGGAGGTGAAAGTGAGTCACCCAGCCGAGTTTCGAGTCGATCCGACCGGCGGAACCCGAATTCGCGAACCGGAGGGCCGATCGCGAAGCCGCGCTAGGAACGCGTCAGGGAGGTGAAAGTGAGTCACCCAGCCGAGTTTCGAGTCGATCCGACCGGCGGAACCCGAATTCGCGAACCGGAGGGCCGATCGCGAAGCCGCGCTAGGAACGCGTCAGGGAGGTGAAAGTGAGTCACCCAGCCGAGTTTCGAGTCGATCCGACCGGCGGAACCCGAATTCGCGAACCGGAGGGCCGATCGCGAAGCCGCGCTAGGAACGCGTCAGGGAGGTGAAAGTGAGTCACCCAGCCGAGTTTCGAGTCGATCCGACCGGCGGAACCCGAATTCGCGAACCGGAGGGCCGATCGCGAAGCCGCGCTAGGAACGCGTCAGGGAGGTGAAAGTGAGTCACCCAGCCGAGTTTCGAGTCGATCCGACCGGCGGAACCCGAATTCGCGAACCGGAGGGCCGATCGCGAAGCCGCGCTAGGAACGCGTCAGGGAGGTGAAAGTGAGTCACCCAGCCGAGTTTCGAGTCGATCCGACCGGCGGAACCCGAATTCGCGAACCGGAGGGCCGATCGCGAAGCCGCGCTAGGAACGCGTCAGGGAGGTGAAAGTGAGTCACCCAGCCGAGTTTCGAGTCGATCCGACCGGCGGAACCCGAATTCGCGAACCGGAGGGCCGATCGCGAAGCCGCGCTAGGAACGCGTCAGGGAGGTGAAAGTGAGTCACCCAGCCGAGTTTCGAGTCGATCCGACCGGCGGAACCCGAATTCGCGAACCGGAGGGCCGATCGCGAAGCCGCGCTAGGAACGCGTCAGGGAGGTGAAAGTGAGTCACCCAGCCGAGTTTCGAGTCGATCCGACCGGCGGAACCCGAATTCGCGAACCGGAGGGCCGATCGCGAAGCCGCGCTAGGAACGCGTCAGGGAGGTGAAAGTGAGTCACCCAGCCGAGTTTCGAGTCGATCCGACCGGCGGAACCCGAATTCGCGAACCGGAGGGCCGATCGCGAAGCCGCGCTAGGAACGCGTCAGGGAGGTGAAAGTGAGTCACCCAGCCGAGTTTCGAGTCGATCCGACCGGCGGAACCCGAATTCGCGAACCGGAGGGCCGATCGCGAAGCCGCGCTAGGAACGCGTCAGGGAGGTGAAAGTGAGTCACCCAGCCGAGTTTCGAGTCGATCCGACCGGCGGAACCCGAATTCGCGAACCGGAGGGCCGATCGCGAAGCCGCGCTAGGAACGCGTCAGGGAGGTGAAAGTGAGTCACCCAGCCGAGTTTCGAGTCGATCCGACCGGCGGAACCCGAATTCGCGAACCGGAGGGCCGATCGCGAAGCCGCGCTAGGAACGCGTCAGGGAGGTGAAAGTGAGTCACCCAGCCGAGTTTCGAGTCGATCCGACCGGCGGAACCCGAATTCGCGAACCGGAGGGCCGATCGCGAAGCCGCGCTAGGAACGCGTCAGGGAGGTGAAAGTGAGTCACCCAGCCGAGTTTCGAGTCGATCCGACCGGCGGAACCCGAATTCGCGAACCGGAGGGCCGATCGCGAAGCCGCGCTAGGAACGCGTCAGGGAGGTGAAAGTGAGTCACCCAGCCGAGTTTCGAGTCGATCCGACCGGCGGAACCCGAATTCGCGAACCGGAGGGCCGATCGCGAAGCCGCGCTAGGAACGCGTCAGGGAGGTGAAAGTGAGTCACCCAGCCGAGTTTCGAGTCGATCCGACCGGCGGAACCCGAATTCGCGAACCGGAGGGCCGATCGCGAAGCCGCGCTAGGAACGCGTCAGGGAGGTGAAAGTGAGTCACCCAGCCGAGTTTCGAGTCGATCCGACCGGCGGAACCCGAATTCGCGAACCGGAGGGCCGATCGCGAAGCCGCGCTAGGAACGCGTCAGGGAGGTGAAAGTGAGTCACCCAGCCGAGTTTCGAGTCGATCCGACCGGCGGAACCCGAATTCGCGAACCGGAGGGCCGATCGCGAAGCCGCGCTAGGAACGCGTCAGGGAGGTGAAAGTGAGTCACCCAGCCGAGTTTCGAGTCGATCCGACCGGCGGAACCCGAATTCGCGAACCGGAGGGCCGATCGCGAAGCCGCGCTAGGAACGCGTCAGGGAGGTGAAAGTGAGTCACCCAGCCGAGTTTCGAGTCGATCCGACCGGCGGAACCCGAATTCGCGAACCGGAGGGCCGATCGCGAAGCCGCGCTAGGAACGCGTCAGGGAGGTGAAAGTGAGTCACCCAGCCGAGTTTCGAGTCGATCCGACCGGCGGAACCCGAATTCGCGAACCGGAGGGCCGATCGCGAAGCCGCGCTAGGAACGCGTCAGGGAGGTGAAAGTGAGTCACCCAGCCGAGTTTCGAGTCGATCCGACCGGCGGAACCCGAATTCGCGAACCGGAGGGCCGATCGCGAAGCCGCGCTAGGAACGCGTCAGGGAGGTGAAAGTGAGTCACCCAGCCGAGTTTCGAGTCGATCCGACCGGCGGAACCCGAATTCGCGAACCGGAGGGCCGATCGCGAAGCCGCGCTAGGAACGCGTCAGGGAGGTGAAAGTGAGTCACCCAGCCGAGTTTCGAGTCGATCCGACCGGCGGAACCCGAATTCGCGAACCGGAGGGCCGATCGCGAAGCCGCGCTAGGAACGCGTCAGGGAGGTGAAAGTGAGTCACCCAGCCGAGTTTCGAGTCGATCCGACCGGCGGAACCCGAATTCGCGAACCGGAGGGCCGATCGCGAAGCCGCGCTAGGAACGCGTCAGGGAGGTGAAAGTGAGTCACCCAGCCGAGTTTCGAGTCGATCCGACCGGCGGAACCCGAATTCGCGAACCGGAGGGCCGATCGCGAAGCCGCGCTAGGAACGCGTCAGGGAGGTGAAAGTGAGTCACCCAGCCGAGTTTCGAGTCGATCCGACCGGCGGAACCCGAATTCGCGAACCGGAGGGCCGATCGCGAAGCCGCGCTAGGAACGCGTCAGGGAGGTGAAAGTGAGTCACCCAGCCGAGTTTCGAGTCGATCCGACCGGCGGAACCCGAATTCGCGAACCGGAGGGCCGATCGCGAAGCCGCGCTAGGAACGCGTCAGGGAGGTGAAAGTGAGTCACCCAGCCGAGTTTCGAGTCGATCCGACCGGCGGAACCCGAATTCGCGAACCGGAGGGCCGATCGCGAAGCCGCGCTAGGAACGCGTCAGGGAGGTGAAAGTGAGTCACCCAGCCGAGTTTCGAGTCGATCCGACCGGCGGAACCCGAATTCGCGAACCGGAGGGCCGATCGCGAAGCCGCGCTAGGAACGCGTCAGGGAGGTGAAAGTGAGTCACCCAGCCGAGTTTCGAGTCGATCCGACCGGCGGAACCCGAATTCGCGAACCGGAGGGCCGATCGCGAAGCCGCGCTAGGAACGCGTCAGGGAGGTGAAAGTGAGTCACCCAGCCGAGTTTCGAGTCGATCCGACCGGCGGAACCCGAATTCGCGAACCGGAGGGCCGATCGCGAAGCCGCGCTAGGAACGCGTCAGGGAGGTGAAAGTGAGTCACCCAGCCGAGTTTCGAGTCGATCCGACCGGCGGAACCCGAATTCGCGAACCGGAGGGCCGATCGCGAAGCCGCGCTAGGAACGCGTCAGGGAGGTGAAAGTGAGTCACCCAGCCGAGTTTCGAGTCGATCCGACCGGCGGAACCCGAATTCGCGAACCGGAGGGCCGATCGCGAAGCCGCGCTAGGAACGCGTCAGGGAGGTGAAAGTGAGACACCCAGCCGAGTTTCGAGTCGATCCGACCGGCGGAACCCGAATTCGCGAACCGGAGGGCCGATCGCGAAGCCGCGCTAGGAACGCGTCAGGGAGGTGAAAGTGAGTCACCCAGCCGAGTTTCGAGTCGATCCGACCGGCGGAACCCGAATTCGCGAACCGGAGGGCCGATCGCGAAGCCGCGCTAGGAACGCGTCAGGGAGGTGAAAGTGAGTCACCCAGCCGAGTTTCGAGTCGATCCGACCGGCGGAACCCGAATTCGCGAACCGGAGGGCCGATCGCGAAGCCGCGCTAGGAACGCGTCAGGGAGGTGAAAGTGAGTCACCCAGCCGAGTTTCGAGTCGATCCGACCGGCGGAACCCGAATTCGCGAACCGGAGGGCCGATCGCGAAGCCGCGCTAGGAACGCGTCAGGGAGGTGAAAGTGAGTCACCCAGCCGAGTTTCGAGTCGATCCGACCGGCGGAACCCGAATTCGCGAACCGGAGGGCCGATCGCGAAGCCGCGCTAGGAACGCGTCAGGGAGGTGAAAGTGAGTCACCCAGCCGAGTTTCGAGTCGATCCGACCGGCGGAACCCGAATTCGCGAACCGGAGGGCCGATCGCGAAGCCGCGCTAGGAACGCGTCAGGGAGGTGAAAGTGAGTCACCCAGCCGAGTTTCGAGTCGATCCGACCGGCGGAACCCGAATTCGCGAACCGGAGGGCCGATCGCGAAGCCGCGCTAGGAACGCGTCAGGGAGGTGAAAGTGAGTCACCCAGCCGAGTTTCGAGTCGATCCGACCGGCGGAACCCGAATTCGCGAACCGGAGGGCCGATCGCGAAGCCGCGCTAGGAACGCGTCAGGGAGGTGAAAGTGAGTCACCCAGCCGAGTTTCGAGTCGATCCGACCGGCGGAACCCGAATTCGCGAACCGGAGGGCCGATCGCGAAGCCGCGCTAGGAACGCGTCAGGGAGGTGAAAGTGAGTCACCCAGCCGAGTTTCGAGTCGATCCGACCGGCGGAACCCGAATTCGCGAACCGGAGGGCCGATCGCGAAGCCGCGCTAGGAACGCGTCAGGGAGGTGAAAGTGAGTCACCCAGCCGAGTTTCGAGTCGATCCGACCGGCGGAACCCGAATTCGCGAACCGGAGGGCCGATCGCGAAGCCGCGCTAGGAACGCGTCAGGGAGGTGAAAGTGAGTCACCCAGCCGAGTTTCGAGTCGATCCGACCGGCGGAACCCGAATTCGCGAACCGGAGGGCCGATCGCGAAGCCGCGCTAGGAACGCGTCAGGGAGGTGAAAGTGAGTCACCCAGCCGAGTTTCGAGTCGATCCGACCGGCGGAACCCGAATTCGCGAACCGGAGGGCCGATCGCGAAGCCGCGCTAGGAACGCGTCAGGGAGGTGAAAGTGAGTCACCCAGCCGAGTTTCGAGTCGATCCGACCGGCGGAACCCGAATTCGCGAACCGGAGGGCCGATCGCGAAGCCGCGCTAGGAACGCGTCAGGGAGGTGAAAGTGAGTCACCCAGCCGAGTTTCGAGTCGATCCGACCGGCGGAACCCGAATTCGCGAACCGGAGGGCCGATCGCGAAGCCGCGCTAGGAACGCGTCAGGGAGGTGAAAGTGAGTCACCCAGCCGAGTTTCGAGTCGATCCGACCGGCGGAACCCGAATTCGCGAACCGGAGGGCCGATCGCGAAGCCGCGCTAGGAACGCGTCAGGGAGGTGAAAGTGAGTCACCCAGCCGAGTTTCGAGTCGATCCGACCGGCGGAACCCGAATTCGCGAACCGGAGGGCCGATCGCGAAGCCGCGCTAGGAACGCGTCAGGGAGGTGAAAGTGAGTCACCCAGCCGAGTTTCGAGTCGATCCGACCGGCGGAACCCGAATTCGCGAACCGGAGGGCCGATCGCGAAGCCGCGCTAGGAACGCGTCAGGGAGGTGAAAGTGAGTCACCCAGCCGAGTTTCGAGTCGATCCGACCGGCGGAACCCGAATTCGCGAACCGGAGGGCCGATCGCGAAGCCGCGCTAGGAACGCGTCAGGGAGGTGAAAGTGAGTCACCCAGCCGAGTTTCGAGTCGATCCGACCGGCGGAACCCGAATTCGCGAACCGGAGGGCCGATCGCGAAGCCGCGCTAGGAACGCGTCAGGGAGGTGAAAGTGAGTCACCCAGCCGAGTTTCGAGTCGATCCGACCGGCGGAACCCGAATTCGCGAACCGGAGGGCCGATCGCGAAGCCGCGCTAGGAACGCGTCAGGGAGGTGAAAGTGAGTCACCCAGCCGAGTTTCGAGTCGATCCGACCGGCGGAACCCGAATTCGCGAACCGGAGGGCCGATCGCGAAGCCGCGCTAGGAACGCGTCAGGGAGGTGAAAGTGAGTCACCCAGCCGAGTTTCGAGTCGATCCGACCGGCGGAACCCGAATTCGCGAACCGGAGGGCCGATCGCGAAGCCGCGCTAGGAACGCGTCAGGGAGGTGAAAGTGAGTCACCCAGCCGAGTTTCGAGTCGATCCGACCGGCGGAACCCGAATTCGCGAACCGGAGGGCCGATCGCGAAGCCGCGCTAGGAACGCGTCAGGGAGGTGAAAGTGAGTCACCCAGCCGAGTTTCGAGTCGATCCGACCGGCGGAACCCGAATTCGCGAACCGGAGGGCCGATCGCGAAGCCGCGCTAGGAACGCGTCAGGGAGGTGAAAGTGAGTCACCCAGCCGAGTTTCGAGTCGATCCGACCGGCGGAACCCGAATTCGCGAACCGGAGGGCCGATCGCGAAGCCGCGCTAGGAACGCGTCAGGGAGGTGAAAGTGAGTCACCCAGCCGAGTTTCGAGTCGATCCGACCGGCGGAACCCGAATTCGCGAACCGGAGGGCCGATCGCGAAGCCGCGCTAGGAACGCGTCAGGGAGGTGAAAGTGAGTCACCCAGCCGAGTTTCGAGTCGATCCGACCGGCGGAACCCGAATTCGCGAACCGGAGGGCCGATCGCGAAGCCGCGCTAGGAACGCGTCAGGGAGGTGAAAGTGAGTCACCCAGCCGAGTTTCGAGTCGATCCGACCGGCGGAACCCGAATTCGCGAACCGGAGGGCCGATCGCGAAGCCGCGCTAGGAACGCGTCAGGGAGGTGAAAGTGAGTCACCCAGCCGAGTTTCGAGTCGATCCGACCGGCGGAACCCGAATTCGCGAACCGGAGGGCCGATCGCGAAGCCGCGCTAGGAACGCGTCAGGGAGGTGAAAGTGAGTCACCCAGCCGAGTTTCGAGTCGATCCGACCGGCGGAACCCGAATTCGCGAACCGGAGGGCCGATCGCGAAGCCGCGCTAGGAACGCGTCAGGGAGGTGAAAGTGAGTCACCCAGCCGAGTTTCGAGTCGATCCGACCGGCGGAACCCGAATTCGCGAACCGGAGGGCCGATCGCGAAGCCGCGCTAGGAACGCGTCAGGGAGGTGAAAGTGAGTCACCCAGCCGAGTTTCGAGTCGATCCGACCGGCGGAACCCGAATTCGCGAACCGGAGGGCCGATCGCGAAGCCGCGCTAGGAACGCGTCAGGGAGGTGAAAGTGAGTCACCCAGCCGAGTTTCGAGTCGATCCGACCGGCGGAACCCGAATTCGCGAACCGGAGGGCCGATCGCGAAGCCGCGCTAGGAACGCGTCAGGGAGGTGAAAGTGAGTCACCCAGCCGAGTTTCGAGTCGATCCGACCGGCGGAACCCGAATTCGCGAACCGGAGGGCCGATCGCGAAGCCGCGCTAGGAACGCGTCAGGGAGGTGAAAGTGAGTCACCCAGCCGAGTTTCGAGTCGATCCGACCGGCGGAACCCGAATTCGCGAACCGGAGGGCCGATCGCGAAGCCGCGCTAGGAACGCGTCAGGGAGGTGAAAGTGAGTCACCCAGCCGAGTTTCGAGTCGATCCGACCGGCGGAACCCGAATTCGCGAACCGGAGGGCCGATCGCGAAGCCGCGCTAGGAACGCGTCAGGGAGGTGAAAGTGAGTCACCCAGCCGAGTTTCGAGTCGATCCGACCGGCGGAACCCGAATTCGCGAACCGGAGGGCCGATCGCGAAGCCGCGCTAGGAACGCGTCAGGGAGGTGAAAGTGAGTCACCCAGCCGAGTTTCGAGTCGATCCGACCGGCGGAACCCGAATTCGCGAACCGGAGGGCCGATCGCGAAGCCGCGCTAGGAACGCGTCAGGGAGGTGAAAGTGAGTCACCCAGCCGAGTTTCGAGTCGATCCGACCGGCGGAACCCGAATTCGCGAACCGGAGGGCCGATCGCGAAGCCGCGCTAGGAACGCGTCAGGGAGGTGAAAGTGAGTCACCCAGCCGAGTTTCGAGTCGATCCGACCGGCGGAACCCGAATTCGCGAACCGGAGGGCCGATCGCGAAGCCGCGCTAGGAACGCGTCAGGGAGGTGAAAGTGAGTCACCCAGCCGAGTTTCGAGTCGATCCGACCGGCGGAACCCGAATTCGCGAACCGGAGGGCCGATCGCGAAGCCGCGCTAGGAACGCGTCAGGGAGGTGAAAGTGAGTCACCCAGCCGAGTTTCGAGTCGATCCGACCGGCGGAACCCGAATTCGCGAACCGGAGGGCCGATCGCGAAGCCGCGCTAGGAACGCGTCAGGGAGGTGAAAGTGAGTCACCCAGCCGAGTTTCGAGTCGATCCGACCGGCGGAACCCGAATTCGCGAACCGGAGGGCCGATCGCGAAGCCGCGCTAGGAACGCGTCAGGGAGGTGAAAGTGAGTCACCCAGCCGAGTTTCGAGTCGATCCGACCGGCGGAACCCGAATTCGCGAACCGGAGGGCCGATCGCGAAGCCGCGCTAGGAACGCGTCAGGGAGGTGAAAGTGAGTCACCCAGCCGAGTTTCGAGTCGATCCGACCGGCGGAACCCGAATTCGCGAACCGGAGGGCCGATCGCGAAGCCGCGCTAGGAACGCGTCAGGGAGGTGAAAGTGAGTCACCCAGCCGAGTTTCGAGTCGATCCGACCGGCGGAACCCGAATTCGCGAACCGGAGGGCCGATCGCGAAGCCGCGCTAGGAACGCGTCAGGGAGGTGAAAGTGAGTCACCCAGCCGAGTTTCGAGTCGATCCGACCGGCGGAACCCGAATTCGCGAACCGGAGGGCCGATCGCGAAGCCGCGCTAGGAACGCGTCAGGGAGGTGAAAGTGAGTCACCCAGCCGAGTTTCGAGTCGATCCGACCGGCGGAACCCGAATTCGCGAACCGGAGGGCCGATCGCGAAGCCGCGCTAGGAACGCGTCAGGGAGGTGAAAGTGAGTCACCCAGCCGAGTTTCGAGTCGATCCGACCGGCGGAACCCGAATTCGCGAACCGGAGGGCCGATCGCGAAGCCGCGCTAGGAACGCGTCAGGGAGGTGAAAGTGAGTCACCCAGCCGAGTTTCGAGTCGATCCGACCGGCGGAACCCGAATTCGCGAACCGGAGGGCCGATCGCGAAGCCGCGCTAGGAACGCGTCAGGGAGGTGAAAGTGAGTCACCCAGCCGAGTTTCGAGTCGATCCGACCGGCGGAACCCGAATTCGCGAACCGGAGGGCCGATCGCGAAGCCGCGCTAGGAACGCGTCAGGGAGGTGAAAGTGAGTCACCCAGCCGAGTTTCGAGTCGATCCGACCGGCGGAACCCGAATTCGCGAACCGGAGGGCCGATCGCGAAGCCGCGCTAGGAACGCGTCAGGGAGGTGAAAGTGAGTCACCCAGCCGAGTTTCGAGTCGATCCGACCGGCGGAACCCGAATTCGCGAACCGGAGGGCCGATCGCGAAGCCGCGCTAGGAACGCGTCAGGGAGGTGAAAGTGAGTCACCCAGCCGAGTTTCGAGTCGATCCGACCGGCGGAACCCGAATTCGCGAACCGGAGGGCCGATCGCGAAGCCGCGCTAGGAACGCGTCAGGGAGGTGAAAGTGAGTCACCCAGCCGAGTTTCGAGTCGATCCGACCGGCGGAACCCGAATTCGCGAACCGGAGGGCCGATCGCGAAGCCGCGCTAGGAACGCGTCAGGGAGGTGAAAGTGAGTCACCCAGCCGAGTTTCGAGTCGATCCGACCGGCGGAACCCGAATTCGCGAACCGGAGGGCCGATCGCGAAGCCGCGCTAGGAACGCGTCAGGGAGGTGAAAGTGAGTCACCCAGCCGAGTTTCGAGTCGATCCGACCGGCGGAACCCGAATTCGCGAACCGGAGGGCCGATCGCGAAGCCGCGCTAGGAACGCGTCAGGGAGGTGAAAGTGAGTCACCCAGCCGAGTTTCGAGTCGATCCGACCGGCGGAACCCGAATTCGCGAACCGGAGGGCCGATCGCGAAGCCGCGCTAGGAACGCGTCAGGGAGGTGAAAGTGAGTCACCCAGCCGAGTTTCGAGTCGATCCGACCGGCGGAACCCGAATTCGCGAACCGGAGGGCCGATCGCGAAGCCGCGCTAGGAACGCGTCAGGGAGGTGAAAGTGAGTCACCCAGCCGAGTTTCGAGTCGATCCGACCGGCGGAACCCGAATTCGCGAACCGGAGGGCCGATCGCGAAGCCGCGCTAGGAACGCGTCAGGGAGGTGAAAGTGAGTCACCCAGCCGAGTTTCGAGTCGATCCGACCGGCGGAACCCGAATTCGCGAACCGGAGGGCCGATCGCGAAGCCGCGCTAGGAACGCGTCAGGGAGGTGAAAGTGAGTCACCCAGCCGAGTTTCGAGTCGATCCGACCGGCGGAACCCGAATTCGCGAACCGGAGGGCCGATCGCGAAGCCGCGCTAGGAACGCGTCAGGGAGGTGAAAGTGAGTCACCCAGCCGAGTTTCGAGTCGATCCGACCGGCGGAACCCGAATTCGCGAACCGGAGGGCCGATCGCGAAGCCGCGCTAGGAACGCGTCAGGGAGGTGAAAGTGAGTCACCCAGCCGAGTTTCGAGTCGATCCGACCGGCGGAACCCGAATTCGCGAACCGGAGGGCCGATCGCGAAGCCGCGCTAGGAACGCGTCAGGGAGGTGAAAGTGAGTCACCCAGCCGAGTTTCGAGTCGATCCGACCGGCGGAACCCGAATTCGCGAACCGGAGGGCCGATCGCGAAGCCGCGCTAGGAACGCGTCAGGGAGGTGAAAGTGAGTCACCCAGCCGAGTTTCGAGTCGATCCGACCGGCGGAACCCGAATTCGCGAACCGGAGGGCCGATCGCGAAGCCGCGCTAGGAACGCGTCAGGGAGGTGAAAGTGAGTCACCCAGCCGAGTTTCGAGTCGATCCGACCGGCGGAACCCGAATTCGCGAACCGGAGGGCCGATCGCGAAGCCGCGCTAGGAACGCGTCAGGGAGGTGAAAGTGAGTCACCCAGCCGAGTTTCGAGTCGATCCGACCGGCGGAACCCGAATTCGCGAACCGGAGGGCCGATCGCGAAGCCGCGCTAGGAACGCGTCAGGGAGGTGAAAGTGAGTCACCCAGCCGAGTTTCGAGTCGATCCGACCGGCGGAACCCGAATTCGCGAACCGGAGGGCCGATCGCGAAGCCGCGCTAGGAACGCGTCAGGGAGGTGAAAGTGAGTCACCCAGCCGAGTTTCGAGTCGATCCGACCGGCGGAACCCGAATTCGCGAACCGGAGGGCCGATCGCGAAGCCGCGCTAGGAACGCGTCAGGGAGGTGAAAGTGAGTCACCCAGCCGAGTTTCGAGTCGATCCGACCGGCGGAACCCGAATTCGCGAACCGGAGGGCCGATCGCGAAGCCGCGCTAGGAACGCGTCAGGGAGGTGAAAGTGAGTCACCCAGCCGAGTTTCGAGTCGATCCGACCGGCGGAACCCGAATTCGCGAACCGGAGGGCCGATCGCGAAGCCGCGCTAGGAACGCGTCAGGGAGGTGAAAGTGAGTCACCCAGCCGAGTTTCGAGTCGATCCGACCGGCGGAACCCGAATTCGCGAACCGGAGGGCCGATCGCGAAGCCGCGCTAGGAACGCGTCAGGGAGGTGAAAGTGAGTCACCCAGCCGAGTTTCGAGTCGATCCGACCGGCGGAACCCGAATTCGCGAACCGGAGGGCCGATCGCGAAGCCGCGCTAGGAACGCGTCAGGGAGGTGAAAGTGAGTCACCCAGCCGAGTTTCGAGTCGATCCGACCGGCGGAACCCGAATTCGCGAACCGGAGGGCCGATCGCGAAGCCGCGCTAGGAACGCGTCAGGGAGGTGAAAGTGAGTCACCCAGCCGAGTTTCGAGTCGATCCGACCGGCGGAACCCGAATTCGCGAACCGGAGGGCCGATCGCGAAGCCGCGCTAGGAACGCGTCAGGGAGGTGAAAGTGAGTCACCCAGCCGAGTTTCGAGTCGATCCGACCGGCGGAACCCGAATTCGCGAACCGGAGGGCCGATCGCGAAGCCGCGCTAGGAACGCGTCAGGGAGGTGAAAGTGAGTCACCCAGCCGAGTTTCGAGTCGATCCGACCGGCGGAACCCGAATTCGCGAACCGGAGGGCCGATCGCGAAGCCGCGCTAGGAACGCGTCAGGGAGGTGAAAGTGAGTCACCCAGCCGAGTTTCGAGTCGATCCGACCGGCGGAACCCGAATTCGCGAACCGGAGGGCCGATCGCGAAGCCGCGCTAGGAACGCGTCAGGGAGGTGAAAGTGAGTCACCCAGCCGAGTTTCGAGTCGATCCGACCGGCGGAACCCGAATTCGCGAACCGGAGGGCCGATCGCGAAGCCGCGCTAGGAACGCGTCAGGGAGGTGAAAGTGAGTCACCCAGCCGAGTTTCGAGTCGATCCGACCGGCGGAACCCGAATTCGCGAACCGGAGGGCCGATCGCGAAGCCGCGCTAGGAACGCGTCAGGGAGGTGAAAGTGAGTCACCCAGCCGAGTTTCGAGTCGATCCGACCGGCGGAACCCGAATTCGCGAACCGGAGGGCCGATCGCGAAGCCGCGCTAGGAACGCGTCAGGGAGGTGAAAGTGAGTCACCCAGCCGAGTTTCGAGTCGATCCGACCGGCGGAACCCGAATTCGCGAACCGGAGGGCCGATCGCGAAGCCGCGCTAGGAACGCGTCAGGGAGGTGAAAGTGAGTCACCCAGCCGAGTTTCGAGTCGATCCGACCGGCGGAACCCGAATTCGCGAACCGGAGGGCCGATCGCGAAGCCGCGCTAGGAACGCGTCAGGGAGGTGAAAGTGAGTCACCCAGCCGAGTTTCGAGTCGATCCGACCGGCGGAACCCGAATTCGCGAACCGGAGGGCCGATCGCGAAGCCGCGCTAGGAACGCGTCAGGGAGGTGAAAGTGAGTCACCCAGCCGAGTTTCGAGTCGATCCGACCGGCGGAACCCGAATTCGCGAACCGGAGGGCCGATCGCGAAGCCGCGCTAGGAACGCGTCAGGGAGGTGAAAGTGAGTCACCCAGCCGAGTTTCGAGTCGATCCGACCGGCGGAACCCGAATTCGCGAACCGGAGGGCCGATCGCGAAGCCGCGCTAGGAACGCGTCAGGGAGGTGAAAGTGAGTCACCCAGCCGAGTTTCGAGTCGATCCGACCGGCGGAACCCGAATTCGCGAACCGGAGGGCCGATCGCGAAGCCGCGCTAGGAACGCGTCAGGGAGGTGAAAGTGAGTCACCCAGCCGAGTTTCGAGTCGATCCGACCGGCGGAACCCGAATTCGCGAACCGGAGGGCCGATCGCGAAGCCGCGCTAGGAACGCGTCAGGGAGGTGAAAGTGAGTCACCCAGCCGAGTTTCGAGTCGATCCGACCGGCGGAACCCGAATTCGCGAACCGGAGGGCCGATCGCGAAGCCGCGCTAGGAACGCGTCAGGGAGGTGAAAGTGAGTCACCCAGCCGAGTTTCGAGTCGATCCGACCGGCGGAACCCGAATTCGCGAACCGGAGGGCCGATCGCGAAGCCGCGCTAGGAACGCGTCAGGGAGGTGAAAGTGAGTCACCCAGCCGAGTTTCGAGTCGATCCGACCGGCGGAACCCGAATTCGCGAACCGGAGGGCCGATCGCGAAGCCGCGCTAGGAACGCGTCAGGGAGGTGAAAGTGAGTCACCCAGCCGAGTTTCGAGTCGATCCGACCGGCGGAACCCGAATTCGCGAACCGGAGGGCCGATCGCGAAGCCGCGCTAGGAACGCGTCAGGGAGGTGAAAGTGAGTCACCCAGCCGAGTTTCGAGTCGATCCGACCGGCGGAACCCGAATTCGCGAACCGGAGGGCCGATCGCGAAGCCGCGCTAGGAACGCGTCAGGGAGGTGAAAGTGAGTCACCCAGCCGAGTTTCGAGTCGATCCGACCGGCGGAACCCGAATTCGCGAACCGGAGGGCCGATCGCGAAGCCGCGCTAGGAACGCGTCAGGGAGGTGAAAGTGAGTCACCCAGCCGAGTTTCGAGTCGATCCGACCGGCGGAACCCGAATTCGCGAACCGGAGGGCCGATCGCGAAGCCGCGCTAGGAACGCGTCAGGGAGGTGAAAGTGAGTCACCCAGCCGAGTTTCGAGTCGATCCGACCGGC
Organism: Temnothorax nylanderi; assembly: GCF_030848795.1. NCBI lineage: Eukaryota > Metazoa > Arthropoda > Insecta > Hymenoptera > Formicidae > Temnothorax > Temnothorax nylanderi. The sequence goes on from NW_027249936.1 coordinate 44,580, forward strand.
GGAACCCGAATTCGCGAACCGGAGGGCCGATCGCGAAGCCGCGCTAGGAACGCGTCAGGGAGGTGAAAGTGAGTCACCCAGCCGAGTTTCGAGTCGATCCGACCGGCGGAACCCGAATTCGCGAACCGGAGGGCCGATCGCGAAGCCGCGCTAGGAACGCGTCAGGGAGGTGAAAGTGAGTCACCCAGCCGAGTTTCGAGTCGATCCGACCGGCGGAACCCGAATTCGCGAACCGGAGGGCCGATCGCGAAGCCGCGCTAGGAACGCGTCAGGGAGGTGAAAGTGAGTCACCCAGCCGAGTTTCGAGTCGATCCGACCGGCGGAACCCGAATTCGCGAACCGGAGGGCCGATCGCGAAGCCGCGCTAGGAACGCGTCAGGGAGGTGAAAGTGAGTCACCCAGCCGAGTTTCGAGTCGATCCGACCGGCGGAACCCGAATTCGCGAACCGGAGGGCCGATCGCGAAGCCGCGCTAGGAACGCGTCAGGGAGGTGAAAGTGAGTCACCCAGCCGAGTTTCGAGTCGATCCGACCGGCGGAACCCGAATTCGCGAACCGGAGGGCCGATCGCGAAGCCGCGCTAGGAACGCGTCAGGGAGGTGAAAGTGAGTCACCCAGCCGAGTTTCGAGTCGATCCGACCGGCGGAACCCGAATTCGCGAACCGGAGGGCCGATCGCGAAGCCGCGCTAGGAACGCGTCAGGGAGGTGAAAGTGAGTCACCCAGCCGAGTTTCGAGTCGATCCGACCGGCGGAACCCGAATTCGCGAACCGGAGGGCCGATCGCGAAGCCGCGCTAGGAACGCGTCAGGGAGGTGAAAGTGAGTCACCCAGCCGAGTTTCGAGTCGATCCGACCGGCGGAACCCGAATTCGCGAACCGGAGGGCCGAGCGCGAAGCCGCGCTAGGAACGCGTCAGGGAGGTGAAAGTGAGTCACCCAGCCGAGTTTCGAGTCGATCCGACCGGCGGAACCCGAATTCGCGAACCGGAGGGCCGATCGCGAAGCCGCGCTAGGAACGCGTCAGGGAGGTGAAAGTGAGTCACCCAGCCGAGTTTCGAGTCGATCCGACCGGCGGAACCCGAATTCGCGAACCGGAGGGCCGATCGCGAAGCCGCGCTAGGAACGCGTCAGGGAGGTGAAAGTGAGTCACCCAGCCGAGTTTCGAGTCGATCCGACCGGCGGAACCCGAATTCGCGAACCGGAGGGCCGATCGCGAAGCCGCGCTAGGAACGCGTCAGGGAGGTGAAAGTGAGTCACCCAGCCGAGTTTCGAGTCGATCCGACCGGCGGAACCCGAATTCGCGAACCGGAGGGCCGATCGCGAAGCCGCGCTAGGAACGCGTCAGGGAGGTGAAAGTGAGTCACCCAGCCGAGTTTCGAGTCGATCCGACCGGCGGAACCCGAATTCGCGAACCGGAGGGCCGATCGCGAAGCCGCGCTAGGAACGCGTCAGGGAGGTGAAAGTGAGTCACCCAGCCGAGTTTCGAGTCGATCCGACCGGCGGAACCCGAATTCGCGAACCGGAGGGCCGATCGCGAAGCCGCGCTAGGAACGCGTCAGGGAGGTGAAAGTGAGTCACCCAGCCGAGTTTCGAGTCGATCCGACCGGCGGAACCCGAATTCGCGAACCGGAGGGCCGATCGCGAAGCCGCGCTAGGAACGCGTCAGGGAGGTGAAAGTGAGTCACCCAGCCGAGTTTCGAGTCGATCCGACCGGCGGAACCCGAATTCGCGAACCGGAGGGCCGATCGCGAAGCCGCGCTAGGAACGCGTCAGGGAGGTGAAAGTGAGTCACCCAGCCGAGTTTCGAGTCGATCCGACCGGCGGAACCCGAATTCGCGAACCGGAGGGCCGATCGCGAAGCCGCGCTAGGAACGCGTCAGGGAGGTGAAAGTGAGTCACCCAGCCGAGTTTCGAGTCGATCCGACCGGCGGAACCCGAATTCGCGAACCGGAGGGCCGATCGCGAAGCCGCGCTAGGAACGCGTCAGGGAGGTGAAAGTGAGTCACCCAGCCGAGTTTCGAGTCGATCCGACCGGCGGAACCCGAATTCGCGAACCGGAGGGCCGATCGCGAAGCCGCGCTAGGAACGCGTCAGGGAGGTGAAAGTGAGTCACCCAGCCGAGTTTCGAGTCGATCCGACCGGCGGAACCCGAATTCGCGAACCGGAGGGCCGATCGCGAAGCCGCGCTAGGAACGCGTCAGGGAGGTGAAAGTGAGTCACCCAGCCGAGTTTCGAGTCGATCCGACCGGCGGAACCCGAATTCGCGAACCGGAGGGCCGATCGCGAAGCCGCGCTAGGAACGCGTCAGGGAGGTGAAAGTGAGTCACCCAGCCGAGTTTCGAGTCGATCCGACCGGCGGAACCCGAATTCGCGAACCGGAGGGCCGATCGCGAAGCCGCGCTAGGAACGCGTCAGGGAGGTGAAAGTGAGTCACCCAGCCGAGTTTCGAGTCGATCCGACCGGCGGAACCCGAATTCGCGAACCGGAGGGCCGATCGCGAAGCCGCGCTAGGAACGCGTCAGGGAGGTGAAAGTGAGTCACCCAGCCGAGTTTCGAGTCGATCCGACCGGCGGAACCCGAATTCGCGAACCGGAGGGCCGATCGCGAAGCCGCGCTAGGAACGCGTCAGGGAGGTGAAAGTGAGTCACCCAGCCGAGTTTCGAGTCGATCCGACCGGCGGAACCCGAATTCGCGAACCGGAGGGCCGATCGCGAAGCCGCGCTAGGAACGCGTCAGGGAGGTGAAAGTGAGTCACCCAGCCGAGTTTCGAGTCGATCCGACCGGCGGAACCCGAATTCGCGAACCGGAGGGCCGATCGCGAAGCCGCGCTAGGAACGCGTCAGGGAGGTGAAAGTGAGTCACCCAGCCGAGTTTCGAGTCGATCCGACCGGCGGAACCCGAATTCGCGAACCGGAGGGCCGATCGCGAAGCCGCGCTAGGAACGCGTCAGGGAGGTGAAAGTGAGTCACCCAGCCGAGTTTCGAGTCGATCCGACCGGCGGAACCCGAATTCGCGAACCGGAGGGCCGATCGCGAAGCCGCGCTAGGAACGCGTCAGGGAGGTGAAAGTGAGTCACCCAGCCGAGTTTCGAGTCGATCCGACCGGCGGAACCCGAATTCGCGAACCGGAGGGCCGATCGCGAAGCCGCGCTAGGAACGCGTCAGGGAGGTGAAAGTGAGTCACCCAGCCGAGTTTCGAGTCGATCCGACCGGCGGAACCCGAATTCGCGAACCGGAGGGCCGATCGCGAAGCCGCGCTAGGAACGCGTCAGGGAGGTGAAAGTGAGTCACCCAGCCGAGTTTCGAGTCGATCCGACCGGCGGAACCCGAATTCGCGAACCGGAGGGCCGATCGCGAAGCCGCGCTAGGAACGCGTCAGGGAGGTGAAAGTGAGTCACCCAGCCGAGTTTCGAGTCGATCCGACCGGCGGAACCCGAATTCGCGAACCGGAGGGCCGATCGCGAAGCCGCGCTAGGAACGCGTCAGGGAGGTGAAAGTGAGTCACCCAGCCGAGTTTCGAGTCGATCCGACCGGCGGAACCCGAATTCGCGAACCGGAGGGCCGATCGCGAAGCCGCGCTAGGAACGCGTCAGGGAGGTGAAAGTGAGTCACCCAGCCGAGTTTCGAGTCGATCCGACCGGCGGAACCCGAATTCGCGAACCGGAGGGCCGATCGCGAAGCCGCGCTAGGAACGCGTCAGGGAGGTGAAAGTGAGTCACCCAGCCGAGTTTCGAGTCGATCCGACCGGCGGAACCCGAATTCGCGAACCGGAGGGCCGATCGCGAAGCCGCGCTAGGAACGCGTCAGGGAGGTGAAAGTGAGTCACCCAGCCGAGTTTCGAGTCGATCCGACCGGCGGAACCCGAATTCGCGAACCGGAGGGCCGATCGCGAAGCCGCGCTAGGAACGCGTCAGGGAGGTGAAAGTGAGTCACCCAGCCGAGTTTCGAGTCGATCCGACCGGCGGAACCCGAATTCGCGAACCGGAGGGCCGATCGCGAAGCCGCGCTAGGAACGCGTCAGGGAGGTGAAAGTGAGTCACCCAGCCGAGTTTCGAGTCGATCCGACCGGCGGAACCCGAATTCGCGAACCGGAGGGCCGATCGCGAAGCCGCGCTAGGAACGCGTCAGGGAGGTGAAAGTGAGTCACCCAGCCGAGTTTCGAGTCGATCCGACCGGCGGAACCCGAATTCGCGAACCGGAGGGCCGATCGCGAAGCCGCGCTAGGAACGCGTCAGGGAGGTGAAAGTGAGTCACCCAGCCGAGTTTCGAGTCGATCCGACCGGCGGAACCCGAATTCGCGAACCGGAGGGCCGATCGCGAAGCCGCGCTAGGAACGCGTCAGGGAGGTGAAAGTGAGTCACCCAGCCGAGTTTCGAGTCGATCCGACCGGCGGAACCCGAATTCGCGAACCGGAGGGCCGATCGCGAAGCCGCGCTAGGAACGCGTCAGGGAGGTGAAAGTGAGTCACCCAGCCGAGTTTCGAGTCGATCCGACCGGCGGAACCCGAATTCGCGAACCGGAGGGCCGATCGCGAAGCCGCGCTAGGAACGCGTCAGGGAGGTGAAAGTGAGTCACCCAGCCGAGTTTCGAGTCGATCCGACCGGCGGAACCCGAATTCGCGAACCGGAGGGCCGATCGCGAAGCCGCGCTAGGAACGCGTCAGGGAGGTGAAAGTGAGTCACCCAGCCGAGTTTCGAGTCGATCCGACCGGCGGAACCCGAATTCGCGAACCGGAGGGCCGATCGCGAAGCCGCGCTAGGAACGCGTCAGGGAGGTGAAAGTGAGTCACCCAGCCGAGTTTCGAGTCGATCCGACCGGCGGAACCCGAATTCGCGAACCGGAGGGCCGATCGCGAAGCCGCGCTAGGAACGCGTCAGGGAGGTGAAAGTGAGTCACCCAGCCGAGTTTCGAGTCGATCCGACCGGCGGAACCCGAATTCGCGAACCGGAGGGCCGATCGCGAAGCCGCGCTAGGAACGCGTCAGGGAGGTGAAAGTGAGTCACCCAGCCGAGTTTCGAGTCGATCCGACCGGCGGAACCCGAATTCGCGAACCGGAGGGCCGATCGCGAAGCCGCGCTAGGAACGCGTCAGGGAGGTGAAAGTGAGTCACCCAGCCGAGTTTCGAGTCGATCCGACCGGCGGAACCCGAATTCGCGAACCGGAGGGCCGATCGCGAAGCCGCGCTAGGAACGCGTCAGGGAGGTGAAAGTGAGTCACCCAGCCGAGTTTCGAGTCGATCCGACCGGCGGAACCCGAATTCGCGAACCGGAGGGCCGATCGCGAAGCCGCGCTAGGAACGCGTCAGGGAGGTGAAAGTGAGTCACCCAGCCGAGTTTCGAGTCGATCCGACCGGCGGAACCCGAATTCGCGAACCGGAGGGCCGATCGCGAAGCCGCGCTAGGAACGCGTCAGGGAGGTGAAAGTGAGTCACCCAGCCGAGTTTCGAGTCGATCCGACCGGCGGAACCCGAATTCGCGAACCGGAGGGCCGATCGCGAAGCCGCGCTAGGAACGCGTCAGGGAGGTGAAAGTGAGTCACCCAGCCGAGTTTCGAGTCGATCCGACCGGCGGAACCCGAATTCGCGAACCGGAGGGCCGATCGCGAAGCCGCGCTAGGAACGCGTCAGGGAGGTGAAAGTGAGTCACCCAGCCGAGTTTCGAGTCGATCCGACCGGCGGAACCCGAATTCGCGAACCGGAGGGCCGATCGCGAAGCCGCGCTAGGAACGCGTCAGGGAGGTGAAAGTGAGTCACCCAGCCGAGTTTCGAGTCGATCCGACCGGCGGAACCCGAATTCGCGAACCGGAGGGCCGATCGCGAAGCCGCGCTAGGAACGCGTCAGGGAGGTGAAAGTGAGTCACCCAGCCGAGTTTCGAGTCGATCCGACCGGCGGAACCCGAATTCGCGAACCGGAGGGCCGATCGCGAAGCCGCGCTAGGAACGCGTCAGGGAGGTGAAAGTGAGTCACCCAGCCGAGTTTCGAGTCGATCCGACCGGCGGAACCCGAATTCGCGAACCGGAGGGCCGATCGCGAAGCCGCGCTAGGAACGCGTCAGGGAGGTGAAAGTGAGTCACCCAGCCGAGTTTCGAGTCGATCCGACCGGCGGAACCCGAATTCGCGAACCGGAGGGCCGATCGCGAAGCCGCGCTAGGAACGCGTCAGGGAGGTGAAAGTGAGTCACCCAGCCGAGTTTCGAGTCGATCCGACCGGCGGAACCCGAATTCGCGAACCGGAGGGCCGATCGCGAAGCCGCGCTAGGAACGCGTCAGGGAGGTGAAAGTGAGTCACCCAGCCGAGTTTCGAGTCGATCCGACCGGCGGAACCCGAATTCGCGAACCGGAGGGCCGATCGCGAAGCCGCGCTAGGAACGCGTCAGGGAGGTGAAAGTGAGTCACCCAGCCGAGTTTCGAGTCGATCCGACCGGCGGAACCCGAATTCGCGAACCGGAGGGCCGATCGCGAAGCCGCGCTAGGAACGCGTCAGGGAGGTGAAAGTGAGTCACCCAGCCGAGTTTCGAGTCGATCCGACCGGCGGAACCCGAATTCGCGAACCGGAGGGCCGATCGCGAAGCCGCGCTAGGAACGCGTCAGGGAGGTGAAAGTGAGTCACCCAGCCGAGTTTCGAGTCGATCCGACCGGCGGAACCCGAATTCGCGAACCGGAGGGCCGATCGCGAAGCCGCGCTAGGAACGCGTCAGGGAGGTGAAAGTGAGTCACCCAGCCGAGTTTCGAGTCGATCCGACCGGCGGAACCCGAATTCGCGAACCGGAGGGCCGATCGCGAAGCCGCGCTAGGAACGCGTCAGGGAGGTGAAAGTGAGTCACCCAGCCGAGTTTCGAGTCGATCCGACCGGCGGAACCCGAATTCGCGAACCGGAGGGCCGATCGCGAAGCCGCGCTAGGAACGCGTCAGGGAGGTGAAAGTGAGTCACCCAGCCGAGTTTCGAGTCGATCCGACCGGCGGAACCCGAATTCGCGAACCGGAGGGCCGATCGCGAAGCCGCGCTAGGAACGCGTCAGGGAGGTGAAAGTGAGTCACCCAGCCGAGTTTCGAGTCGATCCGACCGGCGGAACCCGAATTCGCGAACCGGAGGGCCGATCGCGAAGCCGCGCTAGGAACGCGTCAGGGAGGTGAAAGTGAGTCACCCAGCCGAGTTTCGAGTCGATCCGACCGGCGGAACCCGAATTCGCGAACCGGAGGGCCGATCGCGAAGCCGCGCTAGGAACGCGTCAGGGAGGTGAAAGTGAGTCACCCAGCCGAGTTTCGAGTCGATCCGACCGGCGGAACCCGAATTCGCGAACCGGAGGGCCGATCGCGAAGCCGCGCTAGGAACGCGTCAGGGAGGTGAAAGTGAGTCACCCAGCCGAGTTTCGAGTCGATCCGACCGGCGGAACCCGAATTCGCGAACCGGAGGGCCGATCGCGAAGCCGCGCTAGGAACGCGTCAGGGAGGTGAAAGTGAGTCACCCAGCCGAGTTTCGAGTCGATCCGACCGGCGGAACCCGAATTCGCGAACCGGAGGGCCGATCGCGAAGCCGCGCTAGGAACGCGTCAGGGAGGTGAAAGTGAGTCACCCAGCCGAGTTTCGAGTCGATCCGACCGGCGGAACCCGAATTCGCGAACCGGAGGGCCGATCGCGAAGCCGCGCTAGGAACGCGTCAGGGAGGTGAAAGTGAGTCACCCAGCCGAGTTTCGAGTCGATCCGACCGGCGGAACCCGAATTCGCGAACCGGAGGGCCGATCGCGAAGCCGCGCTAGGAACGCGTCAGGGAGGTGAAAGTGAGTCACCCAGCCGAGTTTCGAGTCGATCCGACCGGCGGAACCCGAATTCGCGAACCGGAGGGCCGATCGCGAAGCCGCGCTAGGAACGCGTCAGGGAGGTGAAAGTGAGTCACCCAGCCGAGTTTCGAGTCGATCCGACCGGCGGAACCCGAATTCGCGAACCGGAGGGCCGATCGCGAAGCCGCGCTAGGAACGCGTCAGGGAGGTGAAAGTGAGTCACCCAGCCGAGTTTCGAGTCGATCCGACCGGCGGAACCCGAATTCGCGAACCGGAGGGCCGATCGCGAAGCCGCGCTAGGAACGCGTCAGGGAGGTGAAAGTGAGTCACCCAGCCGAGTTTCGAGTCGATCCGACCGGCGGAACCCGAATTCGCGAACCGGAGGGCCGATCGCGAAGCCGCGCTAGGAACGCGTCAGGGAGGTGAAAGTGAGTCACCCAGCCGAGTTTCGAGTCGATCCGACCGGCGGAACCCGAATTCGCGAACCGGAGGGCCGATCGCGAAGCCGCGCTAGGAACGCGTCAGGGAGGTGAAAGTGAGTCACCCAGCCGAGTTTCGAGTCGATCCGACCGGCGGAACCCGAATTCGCGAACCGGAGGGCCGATCGCGAAGCCGCGCTAGGAACGCGTCAGGGAGGTGAAAGTGAGTCACCCAGCCGAGTTTCGAGTCGATCCGACCGGCGGAACCCGAATTCGCGAACCGGAGGGCCGATCGCGAAGCCGCGCTAGGAACGCGTCAGGGAGGTGAAAGTGAGTCACCCAGCCGAGTTTCGAGTCGATCCGACCGGCGGAACCCGAATTCGCGAACCGGAGGGCCGATCGCGAAGCCGCGCTAGGAACGCGTCAGGAGGTGAAAGTGAGTCACCCAGCCGAGTTTCGAGTCGATCCGACCGGCGGAACCCGAATTCGCGAACCGGAGGGCCGATCGCGAAGCCGCGCTAGGAACGCGTCAGGGAGGTGAAAGTGAGTCACCCAGCCGAGTTTCGAGTCGATCCGACCGGCGGAACCCGAATTCGCGAACCGGAGGGCCGATCGCGAAGCCGCGCTAGGAACGCGTCAGGGAGGTGAAAGTGAGTCACCCAGCCGAGTTTCGAGTCGATCCGACCGGCGGAACCCGAATTCGCGAACCGGAGGGCCGATCGCGAAGCCGCGCTAGGAACGCGTCAGGGAGGTGAAAGTGAGTCACCCAGCCGAGTTTCGAGTCGATCCGACCGGCGGAACCCGAATTCGCGAACCGGAGGGCCGATCGCGAAGCCGCGCTAGGAACGCGTCAGGGAGGTGAAAGTGAGTCACCCAGCCGAGTTTCGAGTCGATCCGACCGGCGGAACCCGAATTCGCGAACCGGAGGGCCGATCGCGAAGCCGCGCTAGGAACGCGTCAGGGAGGTGAAAGTGAGTCACCCAGCCGAGTTTCGAGTCGATCCGACCGGCGGAACCCGAATTCGCGAACCGGAGGGCCGATCGCGAAGCCGCGCTAGGAACGCGTCAGGGAGGTGAAAGTGAGTCACCCAGCCGAGTTTCGAGTCGATCCGACCGGCGGAACCCGAATTCGCGAACCGGAGGGCCGATCGCGAAGCCGCGCTAGGAACGCGTCAGGGAGGTGAAAGTGAGTCACCCAGCCGAGTTTCGAGTCGATCCGACCGGCGGAACCCGAATTCGCGAACCGGAGGGCCGATCGCGAAGCCGCGCTAGGAACGCGTCAGGGAGGTGAAAGTGAGTCACCCAGCCGAGTTTCGAGTCGATCCGACCGGCGGAACCCGAATTCGCGAACCGGAGGGCCGATCGCGAAGCCGCGCTAGGAACGCGTCAGGGAGGTGAAAGTGAGTCACCCAGCCGAGTTTCGAGTCGATCCGACCGGCGGAACCCGAATTCGCGAACCGGAGGGCCGATCGCGAAGCCGCGCTAGGAACGCGTCAGGGAGGTGAAAGTGAGTCACCCAGCCGAGTTTCGAGTCGATCCGACCGGCGGAACCCGAATTCGCGAACCGGAGGGCCGATCGCGAAGCCGCGCTAGGAACGCGTCAGGGAGGTGAAAGTGAGTCACCCAGCCGAGTTTCGAGTCGATCCGACCGGCGGAACCCGAATTCGCGAACCGGAAGTCCGATCGCGAAGCCGCGCTAGGAACGCGTCAGGAGGTGAAAGTGAGTCACCCAGCCGAGTTTCGAGTCGATCCGACCGGCGGAACCCGAATTCGCGAACCGGAGGGCCGATCGCGAAGCCGCGCTAGGAACGCGTCAGGGAGGTGAAAGTGAGTCACCCAGCCGAGTTTCGAGTCGATCCGACCGGCGGAACCCGAATTCGCGAACCGGAGGGCCGATCGCGAAGCCGCGCTAGGAACGCGTCAGGGAGGTGAAAGTGAGTCACCCAGCCGAGTTTCGAGTCGATCCGACCGGCGGAACCCGAATTCGCGAACCGGAAGGCCGATCGCGAAGCCGCGCTAGGAACGCGTCAGGATGGTCAAAGTGAGTCACCCAGCCGAGTTTCGAGTCGATCCGACCGGCGGAACCCGAATTCGCGAACCGGAGGGCCGATCGCGAAGCCGCGCTAGGAACGCGTCAGGGAGGTGAAAGTGAGTCACCCAGCCGAGTTTCGAGTCGATCCGACCGGCGGAACCCGAATTCGCGAACCGGAGGGCCGATCGCGAAGCCGCGCTAGGAACGCGTCAGGGAGGTGAAAGTGAGTCACCCAGCCGAGTTTCGAGTCGATCCGACCGGCGGAACCCGAATTCGCGAACCGGAGGGCCGATCGCGAAGCCGCGCTAGGAACGCGTCAGGGAGGTGAAAGTGAGTCACCCAGCCGAGTTTCGAGTCGATCCGACCGGCGGAACCCGAATTCGCGAACCGGAGGGCCGATCGCGAAGCCGCGCTAGGAACGCGTCAGGGAGGTGAAAGTGAGTCACCCAGCCGAGTTTCGAGTCGATCCGACCGGCGGAACCCGAATTCGCGAACCGGAGGTCCGATCGCGAAGCCGCGCTAGGAACGCGTCAGGGAGGTGAAAGTGAGTCACCCAGCCGAGTTTCGAGTCGATCCGACCGGCGGAACCCGAATTCGCGAACCGGAGGCCGATCGCGAAGCCGCGCTAGGAACGCGTCAGGGAGGTGAAAGTGAGTCACCCAGCCGAGTTTCGAGTCGATCCGACCGGCGGAACCCGAATTCGCGAACCGGAGGGCCGATCGCGAAGCCGCGCTAGGAACGCGTCAGGGAGGTGAAAGTGAGTCACCCAGCCGAGTTTCGAGTCGATCCGACCGGCGGAACCCGAATTCGCGAACCGGAGGCCGATCGCGAAGCCGCGCTAGGAACGCGTCAGGGAGGTGAAAGTGAGTCACCCAGCCGAGTTTCGAGTCGATCCGACCGGCGGAACCCGAATTCGCGAACCGGAGGGCCGATCGCGAAGCCGCGCTAGGAACGCGTCAGGGAGGTGAAAGTGAGTCACCCAGCCGAGTTTCGAGTCGATCCGACCGGCGGAACCCGAATTCGCGAACCGGAGGGCCGATCGCGAAGCCGCGCTAGGAACGCGTCAGGAGGTGAAAGTGAGTCACCCAGCCGAGTTTCGAGTCGATCCGACCGGCGGAACCCGAATTCGCGAACCGGAAGGCCGATCGCGAAGCCGCGCTAGGAACGCGTCAGGGAGGTGAAAGTGAGTCACCCAGCCGAGTTTCGAGTCGATCCGACCGGCGGAACCCGAATTCGCGAACCGGAGGGCCGATCGCGAAGCCGCGCTAGGAACGCGTCAGGGAGGTGAAAGTGAGTCACCCAGCCGAGTTTCGAGTCGATCCGACCGGCGGAACCCGAATTCGCGAACCGAGGGCCGATCGCGAAGCCGCGCTAGGAACGCGTCAGGGAGGTGAAAGTGAGTCACCCAGCCGAGTTTCGAGTCGATCCGACCGGCGGAACCCGAATTCGCGAACCGAAGGCCGATCGCGAAGCCGCGCTAGGAACGCGTCAGGGAGGTGAAAGTGAGTCACCCAGCCGAGTTTCGAGTCGATCCGACCGGCGGAACCCGAATTCGCGAACCGGAGGGCCGATCGCGAAGCCGCGCTAGGAACGCGTCAGGGAGGTGAAAGTGAGTCACCCAGCCGAGTTTCGAGTCGATCCGACCGGCGGAACCCGAATTCGCGAACCGGAGGGCCGATCGCGAAGCCGCGCTAGGAACGCGTCAGGAGGTGAAAGTGAGTCACCCAGCCGAGTTTCGAGTCGATCCGACCGGCGGAACCCGAATTCGCGAACCGGAGGCCGATCGCGAAGCCGCGCTAGGAACGCGTCAGGGAGGTGAAAGTGAGTCACCAGCCGAGTTTCGAGTCGATCCGACCGGCGGAACCCGAATCCGCGAACCGGAAGTCGATCGCGAAGCCGCGCTAGGAACGCGTCAGGGGTGAAAGTGAGTCACCCAGCCGAGTTTCGAGTCGATCCGACCGCGGAACCCGAATTCGCGAACCGGAGCCGATCGCGAAGCCCGCTAGGAACGCGTCAGGAGGTGAAAGTGAGTCACCCAGCCGAGTTTCGAGTCGATCCGACGGCGAACCCGAATTCGCGAACCGGAGGGCCGATTCCGAAGCCGCGCTAGGACGCGCTCAGGGAGGTGAAAGTGAGTCACCCAGCCGAGTTTCGAGTCGATCCGACCGGCGGAACCCGAATTCGCGAACCGGAAGTCGATCGCGAAGCCGCTAGGAACGCGTCAGGAGGTGAAAGTGAGTCACCCAGCCGAGTTTCGAACGATCCGACCGGCGGAACCCGAATTCGCGAACCGGATCCGATCGCGAAGCCCGCCTCTAGGAACGCGTCAGGGAGGTGAAAGTGAGTCACCCAGCCGAGTTTCGAGTCGATCCGACCGGCGGAACCCGAATTCGCGAACCGGAGGGCCGATCCAAGCCGCGCTAGGAACGCGTCAGGGAGGTGAAAGGAGTCACCCAGCCGAGTTTCGAGTCGATCCGACCGCGGAACCCGAATCGCGAACCGGAGGTCCGATCGCGAAGCCGCGCTAGAACGCGTCAGGGAGGTGAAAGTGAGTCACCCAGCCGAGTTTCGATCGACCGACCGGCGGAACCCGAATTCGCGAACCGGAAGGCCGATCTCGAAGCCGCGCTAGGAACGCGTCAGGGAGGTGAAAGGGAGTCACCCAGCCGAGTTTCGAGTCGATCCGACCGGCGGAACCCGAATTCGCGAACCGGAGGGCCGATCGCGAAGCCGCGCTAGGAACGCGTCAGGGAGGTGAAAGTGAGTCACCCAGCCGAGTTTCGAGTCGATCCGACCGGCGAACCCGAATTCGCGAACCGGAGGGCCGATCTCGAAGCCGCGCTAGGAACGCGTCAGGGAGTGAAAGTGAGTCACCCAGCCGAGTTTCGAGTCGATCCGACCGCGGAACCCGAATTCGCGAACCGGAGGGCCGATCGCGAACCGCCGCTATGAACGCGTCAGGGAGGAGAAAGTGACACCCAGCCCGAGTTTCGAGTCGATCCGACCGGCGGAACCCGAATTCGCAGAACCGGAGTGCCGATCTCGAAGCCCGCGCTAGGAACGCGTCAGGGTGGTGAAAGTGATTCACCCACCGAGTTTCGATCGATCCGACCGGCGGAACCCGAATTCGCGAACCGGAGGGCCGATCGCGAGCCGCGCTAGGAACGCGTCAGGAGGTGAAGTGAGTCACCCAGCCGAGTTTCGAGTCGATCCGACCGGCCAACCCGATTCGCGAACCGGAGGCCGATTCGAAGCCTCGCTAGGAACGCGTCAGGGAGGTCAAAGTGAGTCACCCACCGAGTTCGAAGTCGATCCGACCGCAGGAACCCGAATTCGCGAACCGGAAGGGCCGATCGCGAAGCCGCGCTAGGAACGCGTCAGGATGGTGAAAGTGAAGATCACCCAGCCGAGTTTCGAGGTCGATCCGACCGGGACGGAACCCGAATTCGCGAACCGTAGGGCCGATCGCGAGCCGCGCTAGGACGCGTCAGGGAGGTTAAAGTGAGTCACCCAGCCGAGTTTCGAGTCGATCCGACCGTCGGAACCCGAATTCGC
>NW_027249937.1:0-58331 GCF_030848795.1 Temnothorax nylanderi
AAAAATTCGTCCACTACACAAATAAGTAGTTCGCGGTCAGACAGACAGACAGACAGAAGACGGTACTTATATATAGATAGAATATAGATAGATCCGAACTGGTTTCCAGTGGCAATAAACCCATCTTCGAAAATTAATAAATTTTTTTAACCGAAAAATTGAAAAAAATTCTGAACCGGTTTCCAAAAAAATCGGTAACGAAAATTATACACTGTATAGCATTCCCCGAGAAATTCTAACCCCTACTTTATATACAATCTTTGAGATTCGGTCAATTAATTCCCGAAAAATTGACAAAATTTTGGTACCGGCTTTCAAAAAGATCGGTAACGAAAAATTATACATTTTAACACTCCCCTGAAATTCTACCCCTGTTTGATCTATAAATCTATAATTCTTTGAGATTCGATCAATTATTTCCCGAAAAATAGAAAAATTAGAAAACCGGTTTCCAGAAAATCGGTACGAAAAACTATACACATTCTGGCACTCCCCTGGAAATTCTACCCCTATTTCATATACTTTCGGTAAAAATCGGTTCCACTAACGAATAAGTAGTTCGCGTACAGACAGAAGACGGTACTTCTAATAATTACGTGCGTGGGTGAGTGGGGGGGGGGGCGTACAAAAAAAAAGCCGCGACATTTTTATCCCCGAAAAATTGGCAACATTTTGGTACCAATTTCGAGAGAATCGGCCCATAAATGTGGAAGTAGTCGCGTACACAGACAGACACGACGTGACTTAGATATATCTAGATATGTGTGTGTGTGTGTGGTGTGTGTGTGTTGTGTGTGTGTGTGTGTGTGTGTGTGTGTGTGTGTGTGTGTGTGTGTGGTGTGTGTGTGTGTGTGTGTGTGTGTGTGTTTGTGTGTGTGTGTGTGTGTTTGTGTGTGTGTGTGCGTGTGTGCGTGTATGTGTGTGTGCGTGTGATTTCTGTCCAGTGCTCTGAATGTCATCTAGTCATACATATCAAGAATTTTCGATGGGCTTCTTCAGAAGATAGATACGAAGAAAATCCTAATGATGACGATATCACAAAGATGCTAAGCTAGATGCCACGATGGCATGTACCGTCGGTCATGCGGAAGCGGAATACAAGGAGAAAGCCGCCGTTAAATTGAGCGAACATCTCACGAATCCTGATACCCACAAGTATTTCTTACGATCTTCTTATGATCCCGATTATCTCATAATTTGTGTTTTTGTATATTTATGCTTTGATAGAAGGAACGTGAAAAAAGCAGGAAAAGGAAAGAGCGCTAGCGGCGAAGCAGGCAGAAAAGAACAAACAGAAGAACAGAAGAGACAGATTCAAGCTTTTGTCTTTTAATCTGGACGAAGACGAAGATGAAGCTGAGATGTCTTCTGACGAAGACAATGCCGAAAATCCCCGCAGTCAGAAAATGTGCAATCTGATGGCCCCGCGATTAAAAAGATTAAGAAAATCCAGATGTAGATACAAGTTTCGTGCCAGATAGGGAAAGAGAGGAGGAGGAAAAACTTAGGAAGAATTGAGGCAAGAATGGGCTAGAAAGCAGAACGCGTTGAAGGAAGAAGAAATTGAGATCACATTCAGTTATTGGGATGGATCTGGCCATCGTCGGAATGTTATAATGAAGAAAGGTGAATGTCTCAGTGATTTAGAGAATTTTTAAGTTATTAAATACTCCAGTGTCACTTTTGGAGTAACATTGGCGTGATATATAATGTTCTGCTGCATAAATTAAATTTTCACATACAGTAATTCTATCTATCAGCTTCTTCAGAGATGTTTGAAGTTCTGAGGCGTGAATTCAGCGAGCATAAACCGTAATGGCAGATCAGTTAATGTATCACATTTGACGTTCACGATGATATTCGTGTTATGCACGATGCTTCTGTCGAAACCGAGGAATCACATGCCGAAAAGTTTTACTTAGGTATTTATCATTATTAAAAGAATACTTTGTATAATTCTCTATATTTTTTTTTATTTAGATCATGGTACGAGAGGAACAAACACATTTTTCCAGCGATTGCTTAACTTCTATTCGCCTCCCGACTCGACGTATACGCTACTATACTCGTTCAAGACGTTATTCGCGACATTTACAAGCTCTCTGTCTTTCTCTTCAATCGCTTTAAAAAAAAAGAATGTGCCGTCTTGAAGCGATTGATCTCCCTAAAGGATTTAAAAGTTACGCTTTGCAAAGGCATAGATATACGTTATAGCTGGAAAGTCAATTCACAGCGGGATAGAAAAGTTATATATACCAAATAGTTTCCCTTCCATATTGTTACAATCTTCTTTAACAGTATTCTAAGAAACCTGCAAATCCTATCACTTTACGCACTGGCCAGATGGTACATACGAATTGTTTGTCGAAAACTTAAAACTAAAAAAAGATACGCATATCAACAAACATTTTGCAGATTTTTCTACTTAACGCGATCATGAATATCGTCGTCACTTAATTATCACAACATTACGTTTGTCGTTTTGCTATAATAGCTTTGGAACTTAATCGAATCAATATGTAACGGCCTGACTTCAATATCGAACGCGGACTGGTTTGCCGGATCGGGAGTTCGATGAAAGGCCCAGAGACAATAATCGTTTGTACTACACACGGGTTATTTATTTTATTTGACTCGGGAGTCGGTATTACACACACAATGTATATCGCAACGCGGTATATGACAACGGCCGGGAGTGCATGTGCACTCGGCGTTCGATTCGGGATTCGGTACGACGCACATTATAACGCAACGCGGTCTGTTGCAACGCTCGGCAGTGATGTGCACTCGGTACGCTCGGGAATAAGACCGGGACGCGGCTTTACAAATTATACCGAAACGCGGTATATTACAACGGTCGGGGTGCATATGCAAGACGGGACGCGGCTTTCCAACGTGTAGCGGAAAGAACGCGGTATATGACAACGGTCGGGGTGCATATGCAAGAACGGGACGCGGCTTTACAAAGCGTAGCGGAACGCGGTATATTACAACGGCCGGGTGTGCATGTGCACTCGGTGCTACGCGAAATACGACGGGACGCGGTCTTTACAGCGAATGATGGGCCGCGGTATTACGACGCTCGCAGTGCATGTGCACTCGGTGCTACGCGAAGTAATCCGGAGCGCGATAGGAGTGCGGGGTCCCGGGGTCACGGCAGCGAGAACCCTCGCTACGAGGCTGAGCACGCTCGACCTCGTCGGGCCGTGGCCGTCGGGCGTAAGTGGGCTGGAGTTCGGGGACACTTGAGAACTCTCATTCGAGGCCCACACTCTGGACCTCGTTTGGCGTGTCGCCCTAGGAGCAGGCGGGTGCTTCGTCAGGAACAGCGGGATGCCGTGGTGTAGACGAAGTGCCGTCTCGCCGCGCGTGCCGGCTTATATACCGCGCGGCGCGGCGCGTTCGGCAGGAGGGAGGCCGATCGTCAGGCGTGTCGCGTGGTGGTGGGAGCGGCGCGATCCCGCGCGCGTTTCGTCTTCGGCGGGGATCGGCTCCCGTCGGCGCTCGTCGGCGCCGTGCGAGAAGGCACCGGTGCGGCGGGTTTCCCGCGCACACGGTGCGTTTCGGAGATTTAAAAATGTGGGCGCACCGCGCCCTGTCCTCGCCCGACGAGGATCGGTCGGGCGGCATCCGGCGGGGGTGGCCGGGAGCGATGCCTTAGCATAAGGGCGCATCGTTACAAATATCTCAAAAAGAACGTACCCATCCATCCCTACACTTTATTTATATCCCTACACTTTTCTCTTTTTTTTTGCTTTTTATAAATTTTACAATCTTCTAAAATTATACGGCATTCTCAAAGATTCAACGAATTGTCCAATTTCGTTTAAAAGGATTCAGATTCAAAGGACTGTAAATATTATAATCAGATAAATAACTATGTTTCATCGTACAATTCATACGATTCATTATAGAACAGATTGTAATATATAGGTATATGTATATATTGTAGCTACATTGTATTTTTAAGGACTGTGATTTTAATTCATTCAGTTATGTGATCATATCATCAAACCAACGTGAAGAATTGCATAACATATCGCGAGAAGGCTTAAGGCGGAGTTTGAATCATGATAACGTACAGCAACCAGATTGTTGCTATTTACCGAAACAAGTCGGTAAATACATGATATGTATTTTAGAATCACAAATTAGTAACTGGTAAATACAAAATAAATAGAATGCATAATAATTATTGTCACATGCCCACTCGGCATGTAATATTTCAAAGGCATTTCTGCAAAATTCCATTTGAAATATTACATCTTTCATTAATATTTCCGAAATTTTTCACGACCGTTTCTACATCATTTCGGCAATGTTTCAATGTCCGCAATTATTTCAAATGCGACCATGCTGAAAGATTTCGGCAATGTTATGAAGTATTTCTCAAATATATCTACGAATATTGCGGAAACCCTTCAGAGATGTTTCAAATACATTTTACATTAAAAAATGTTTCGTATTAGCAAACAAAATTTTCTTACTGACGCAAAAACTATTTGTTGATATGTGAAAAATAAAATATTTTATTACCGGAATAAAAAAAATATATTAAGCCGTATATGTGCGTATAGCCGTCGCGCGTTTGCCCGAAGAAATCCGCTCTCTCAACCGGTCACCCATCCAAGTAGTATCGGCGCCTTGTCGCTTGACATCGATGATCGAACAGGGTAGTGGTGATCCTCTGACTCTGACGCTTCTTTCTTTCTCATACTTGCTTATTTTGTTGAGCATAAAGCTATCGCATAACAATATTAACAATATAGATATACGAATAAATCTTTTTGCCAGTCAGCGTCGAATATTATTTTATATTAAATATTATTAAATATTTTATTTTATATTAAAAATGCCATATGACAAAATTTGGAATATCAAAAATTCTTAATAAAAGAGGAAAAAAGCAATAATTATACAATAATAAATTAATTTTTATAAGTTCTAAAGTCTGTCAGCAACTTTTCGGAAATATTACAAATGCAATGTTGTATGTGAAACATTCAAAAATATAACGCGTGCAATGCAAACGTAATAATAGTTTTATTATGTATCAGAAATGTTTCTAAACCATTGCATCTGCAATATTTCTCCCGCAATATTGTAGAAAATTCACTGCCTGCAATTCAATTTTTATTACCGACGCAATCTTTCGGAGATTTTTTCACAGGTATTTTAGATGCGGTGTTGCGTTTGATATGTTACAGAAATATTATTCGTGCAAAGTAAACGTATAGTGCTTTTGTAGTGCTTTGGAAATGTTTCTGAATATTGCATCTGCTACACTTTTTTTGCAATATTACAGAAACTTATAAATATTGTAAACAACTTTCTGAAAGATTTCAGACATATTGTTAATGCAATATTGCAAAAAACATGGTGCAGGTACATTTTTGAAATATTTTAGATGCATAGTTGCAAGTGAGATGTTAATGAAGTGTTTTTGCATTGTTTCCGAATATTTCAATTTTTAGCAACATAACATGCCGAGTGGGCTATCACATTTCGCTATTTTACTTTATAAAATCATTTAGGAATTATTCTTATTAATCTTATATAACCGTATATCACCATGATAAACAAAGTACCTAATGGTTACTCGTATAAGCATTTGCAATTAGCATATGCATTCTATTTATTTTGTATTTACCAGTTACTAATTTGTGATTCTGAAATACATATACCACCCACTCGGCATGTTATGTTGCTGAAATATTGAAATATTCGGAAACAATGCAGAAACACTTCATTAACATCTCACTTGCAACTATGAATCTAAAATATTTCAAAAATGTACCTGCACTATGTTTTTTGCAATATTGCATTAACAATATGTCTGAAATCTTTCAGAAAGTTGTTTACAATATTTATAAGTTTCTGTAATATTGCAAAAAAAATGTAGCAGATGCAATATTTCAGAAACATTTCCAAAGCACTCAAAAGCACTATTACGTTTACTTTGCACGAATAATATTTCTGTAACATATCAAACGCAACACCACATCTAAATACCTGTGAAAAATTTCCGAAAGATTGCGTCGGTAATGAAAAATTGAATTGCAGGCAGTGAATTTTCTACAATATTGCGGGAGAAATATTGCAGATGCAATGGTTTAGAAACATTTCTGATACATGATAAAACTATTATTACGTTTGCATTGCACGCGTTATATTTTTGAATGTTTCACATACAACATTGCATTTGTAATATTTCCGAAAAGTTGCTGACCAGACTTTAGAACTTATAAAAAATTAAATTATTATTGTATAATTATTGCTTTTTTCTCTTTTGTCATATGGCATTTTAATATAAATATAAAATATTTAATAATATTTAATATAAATAATATTCGACGCTGACTGGCAAAAAAGATTTATTCGTATATCTGTATTGTTAATATTGTTATGCGATAGCTTTATGCTCAACAAAATAAGCAAGTATGAGAAAGAAAGAAGCGTCAGAGTCAGAGGATCACCAATACCCTGATCGATCATCGATGTCAAGCGACAAGGCGCCGGTATACTACTTGGATGGGTGACCGGTTGAGAGAGCGGATTTCTTCGGACAAACGCGCGACGGCTATACGCACATATACGGCTTAATATATTTTTTTTTATTCCGGTATAAAATATTTTATTTTTCACATATCAACAAATAGTTTTTGCGTCAGTAAGAAAATTTTGTTTGCTAATACGAAACATTTTTTTAGTGTAAAATGTATACCTCGAAAAAAAAACAGTGGTAATATTATACCTCAAAAAATCTAAGTAACAAGTGGTAGACCTATCTTTGTATCTCGAAAAAATCTCGAAAAAACCTAAGCAGTAGTATCTTTACCTAAAAAAAACCGAAGTAACAAGTGGTAGACGTAATCTTTGTATCTCGAAAAATCTTGAAAAAACCTAAGCAGTAGTATTTTTATTTAAAAAAATTATAACTCAAGTGATACACACCTTATTAAAGATGAGTCGCGCTTCAAGTGATCCTATTACAATTACAAAAAAGAAATGATATCTCTTTTTAAATTACAGCGCCAATTACAGAGAGAATATACATTGAGAATCTTTGTATTTCGAAAAATCTCGAAAAAAACCTAAGCAGTAGTATTTTTATTTCCAAACATGTTGTTACCTAGAAAAAAAACAGTGGTAATATTATACCTCAAAAAAATCTAATTATATATATACCTTAACAAAATTATTATTATATCACGAAATTGCGTTACCAAACTCAATCCAAGTGATATATATTTCAAAAAATTATCTCACAAAATTGTCTCACAAAAATTGTCTCACAAAATTGTCTGATAAAAATTGTCTCACAAAATTGTCTCACAAAAATTGTCTCACAAAATTGTCTCACAAAAATTGTCTCACAAAATTATTAAATTACAAAATTGTTACTTTATTCAATCCAAGTGATATCTACCTCGAAAAAACCTAAATAACAAGTGGTATCTATTTAAAAAAAAATATGTGAAATCTTTAATACTGCGCCAATTACAAAGAGAGAATATATATATTATATATATACCTTAACAAAATTATTATTATATCACGAAATTGCGTTACCAAACTCAATCCAAGTGATATATATATTTCAAAAAAATATATGAAATCTTTCTTTAAATTACGCCAACTACAAAGAGAATATATATATTGCTTTGAAAAATAATTGTAGTGCAACTACTCTTAAAAAATAAAACAAAATTGTGTTACCTAACTCAACCCAAGTGGTATGTATCTTTGTATTCCTAAGGATCTTTCTATCAACCCAAGTGGTAGTAGTTTTAATTCTCCTTGATAAAATTATAATATTACAAAGAATCATTTAATCATTTTAATCACAAAGAATTAAAGAGGTAACATTATAAAATAAAAATATTTAATTAAAATAAAATAAATAAATTTTTCTTGTAAAAAACTTGGCGCTGCTTTTTTAAAGTCTATCCAGACAAATTTGCATCGCGCATAAACATAAGCGTAAGAAATTGATTGGTTCAGATATATGTGCAAAAGGAAATAGACCAATCCATCTCTTTATGCATATGCTTATGCACCTATGCAAGTTTGTCTGGATAGACTTTATTAACCCTTAAATGCCACCCGGGGTCCAGCGGACCCCAGACCCTTTACAATGATATATTTTTAAATGTTCCCCCAAAATGGAGCTCATGCTCCCATTGATGATAGTTGAGTGATTGACCTACCCGGTTGTACACTTAGCAGTACTCAGTTTATTTAATTTTTTAAATTTTTTATACTATGTTGAAATTGAAATTTTAATAATATAAGCATTTTATTCTCTTTTCTAAGCCTTGAACAACATTGAAAATAATTTTCATAACTAAATATAAAAAAATCAATGAGTAAGGAGACATTTTTCATGCTGGGGTCTTTTAGACCCCATGTGTCATTTACGAGATTCTTGAGAGGTGTGGCATTTAAGGGTTAAAAAAGCAGCGCCAAGTTTTTTACAAGAAAAATTTATTTATTTTATTTTAATTAAATATTTTTATTTTATAATGTTACCTCTTTAATTCTTTGTGATTAAAATGATTAAATGATTCTTTGTAATATTATAATTTTATCAAGGAGAATTAAAACTACTACCACTTGGGTTGATAGAAAGATCCTCAGGAATACAAAGATACATACCACTTGGGTTGAGTTAGGTAACACAATTTTGTTTTATTTTTAAGAGTAGTTGCACTACAATTATTTTTCAAAGCAATATATATATTCTCTTTGTAGTTGGCGTAATTTAAAGAAAGATTTCATATATTTTTTTGAAATATATATATCACTTGGATTGAGTTTGGTAACGCAATTTCGTGATATAATAATAATTTTGTTAAGGTATATATATAATATATATATTCTCTCTTTGTAATTGGCGCAGTATTAAAAGATTTCACATATTTTTTTTTAAATAGATACCACTTGTTATTTGGGTTTTCGAGGTAGATATCACTTGGATTGAACAAAGTAACAATTTTGTAATTTAATAATTTTGTGAGACAATTTTTGTGAGACAATTTTGTGAGACAATTTTTATCAGACAATTTTGTGAGACAATTTTTGTGAGACAATTTTGTGAGATAATTTTTTGAAATATATATCACTTGGATTGAGTTTGGTAACGCAATTTCGTGATATAATAATAATTTTGTTAACCCTTAAATGCCACACCTCTCAAGAATCTCGTAAATGACACATGGGGTCTAAAAGACCCCAGCATGAAAAATGTCTCCTTACTTATTGATTTTTTGATATTTAGTTATGAAAATTATTTTCAATGTTGTTCAAGGCTTAGAAAAGAGAATAAAATTCTTATATTGTTAACATTTCAATTTCAACATAGTATAAAAAATTAAGATCGCCAACAGTTAAAATATTGGCTCCAAAATCAAAAAAATAAAAAATAATAAATAAATAAATATGAGCTCCATTTTTGGAGGGAACATTTGAAAATATATCATTCTAAAGGGTCTGGGGTCCGCTGGACCCCGGGGGGCATTTAAGGGTTAAGGTATATATATAATTAGATTTTTTTGAGGTATAATATTACCACTGTTTTTTTCTAGGTAACAACATGTTTGGAAATAAAAATACTACTGCTTAGGTTTTTTTCGAGATTTTTCGAAATACAAAGATTCTCAATGTATATTCTCTCTGTAATTGGCGCTGTAATTTAAAAAGAGATATCATTTCTTTTTTGTAATTGTAATAGGATCACTTGAAGCGCGACTCATCTTTAATAAGGTGTGTATCACTTGAGTTATAATTTTTTTTAAATAAAATACTACTGCTTAGGTTTTTTCAAGATTTTTCGAGATACAAAGATTACGTCTACCACTTGTTACTTCGGTTTTTTTTTAGGTAAAGATACTACTGCTTAGGTTTTTTTCGAGATTTTTCGAGATACAAAGATTAGGTCTACCACTTGTTACTTAGATTTTTTTGAGGTATAATATTACCACTGTTTTTTTTTTTTCGAGGTAACAACATATACACTACTATGCGTGTACTTGGCGCCTTTTTTTACCTTTTTTTTAAAAAAGGTAATTTTGTACGGATATCACGCCTTTTTGTAGTATTACGCATTTTATAAAACAGTATGTACAGGGTGTTATTTCGAGGTATAATACTACCACTTTGTTTTTTTCGAGGTAACAACATAATACATATATACTACTATGCGTGTACTTGGCGCCTTTTTTTTACCTTTTTTTGAAAAAGGTAATTTTGTACGGATATCACGCCTTTTTGTAGTATTACGCATCTTAATCTTAACAGAAAAAAATTACACCTTATAAAGAAATGTGTCTGAAGTTGTTAATATATATATAAACATTGTCAGACATTGCTTTTATGTAAAATATGCATCTATATTATGTTGCTTGTATAAATTATTTCTTACCAACTTTTTCCAATCATAATAACTACACACCCAATGTGACGAACTACTATACAATATTTGAATGTGTTTTTATCTTGTGATACAGATTGAATCGTATCAGGCAATTGCCGTGTTTCTACCGGTCTATAATCGGAACAATTTTGTAAAAGTCGATGGAAATGATCCACATGTATGTCCATCAGCCATTGGCCCTGGACAATTATATTTCTGTCTGTAGGCATTAAAGTAATGTATTTTTTTGTGTGTACAGACATGTTAGTTGTTAAAAATAAGATGTTTTTCTATGACTGCTAATGCAGCTTTTTTAAAACTATAGCCGTAAACAGCCAAAATTTAGCGCTAATAGCAGCCAATGTTTGCCAGCGCTTGTGGCAGCCGTTATATAGCGCCAAAGAGCAGCCGGATTATATATATATATATATATTTTTTTTTTCCCAGAAGACCTGTAAAGAAAATATATATTTACATAATACAATTTAATTTAATAGCCCGTTATTTATAGTCAAATCTTATTTCAAGACCATATTAAGTAATGTCTTAAAATGCTTTGTGATTGACTTATCTTAAGATTGTACTTAAGACGATCATAAAAATGAGATCCGACTACGAATATCAACCAAATGAATAAAGAATGGGGGTATTAGCATCATGACAGAAGTAAAATATATTAAAGGAATTAGTTGCTGGGTCGGTTAAAATAACTCTAAAATTATGTAGGGAAGACCGGGGCTAAGTCGACATTGAGGCAAACTTGACACTAGACTTTTTGCTAATTTAAATCTATCGTAAAAACTTGCCTTTCCTACTGTAAATGCGTCTTTATGTGCTAGTATTATCAACAGGATTTGATGACATTCTGAGTTATGGTGTAATTTTTAGCGCGACATAAGCATTTTTGATGGTGAAAAGTAATTTTTCTGATCTCTCGAAAATTTCTACTCTTTCATCAAGCTTTAATCTTGCAAACCTATATGTAAGTGATTTTCATGGAAAATTTGATGCTCTATATGAATCCGATAATCGTTTTTAGATATTTTCAAAATTTTCATATTTTTGAAGTGACAAAAGTAAAAAACGACGTCCGAGGCAAAGTCAATACCACGCCGTTTCATCGGCTCCCAGTAACAAACGATGCTTGTCATGCAGCCGTATGGCTCATCATGACAAATGTATGCGTACGTCCGATCGTGAGTTTACCTGCATTAATTGTTTTTCAGACATGAGTTTAGATGAAGATAATTGAAAGTTCAACAATTTTTGTTCTCATGATTTCAAATGATTGTTCTAGCTACTTTATTCCGAATTTTTGTACTTTTTAAATACACAATAAACAATGTATTTTTATTTTCAGACAGTAAAAAATAAGTTCCAAATCAAATTGTGTCGATCAGACAAAGTGTTGAGTTTGCCCCGGCGGGGTGTCGAGTTTGCCCCGGCATTTTTCAATTCGAAAATTTGTCTTTGCGTCATTTTTCCTTTCCTGGCGGCAAAACAGAGCGACGTACAGCAAAACTTTCTGAATCAATTTTGTACCTGAAGGAACACTCTTTAAATATATACCATTAAATTTGCCTAAAAATTTTAATTAAATATTAAAAATTACCTTTGAAAAAATAGTGTCGAGTTAACCCCGGTCTCCCCTACTTTTAAAATCTTCAAATTTTTTTAAATACTTTAAAGTAGAGAAATCGAGGGTAGTTTCCGAACGAACGGTAAGGATACAAAATCTAAAACTTTATATTTTCACAAATTATCCCGAGTGTACAAGTAGTGATTGA
Organism: Temnothorax nylanderi; assembly: GCF_030848795.1. NCBI lineage: Eukaryota > Metazoa > Arthropoda > Insecta > Hymenoptera > Formicidae > Temnothorax > Temnothorax nylanderi. The sequence continues at coordinate 12,202 of NW_027249937.1, forward strand.
TTCTACTAATAAAACTTTATATTTTTACAGTACAAATTATCCCCAAACGCAAGTACAAATAGTGATTGATTCTGCTCGTAAAAAACCCAGGTAGCACATAATATTAGTTATACGTTTTTTGAACGTATATATAGTTAGTTTCATAACCGTAAAGAACCATTAAGAAACGTTTGAACAAAAATGTGTTTAAAATATGATTTAAATCATGATTTAAGAAACGTATTTTTTACGTTTCTACAGTTAAAAATATTTATTAAATTTTTTCTTTCAAAATTATAATTTGCTTTATTTATATATAATAGGGTAAATATGCATTTTTAAAAAAGGTAATTTTGTATAGATATCACGCCTTTTTGTAGTATTACGCATTTTATAAACAGTATGTACAGGATGTTATTTCGAGGTATAATACTACCACTTTGTTTTTTTCGAGGTAACAACATAATACATATATACTACTATGCGTGTACTTGGCGCATTTTTTTGAAAAAGGTAATTTTGTACGAATATCACGCTTTTTTGTAGTGTTTTTAAAACACATAAATTATGGAACATTATAAGACAAAAACCAATTCGCTGTCTGTATTTGAACTGGTACTTTACTCTTGTACGTATGGAGTACTCACGTTCAGCTCGGCGAAAGAGAATAAGCATGGAAATCTCATTGTGCATATTTTAAAAGCATATAAATTGTGGAACATTTTAAGACTAAAACCAATTTGCTATCTGTATTTGAATTGGTACTTTACTCTTGTATGTATAGGGTGCTTACGTTTGGGTCGGCTGAAGGGGATGAGCACAGAAATCTCATTGTGCATATTTTAAAAGCATATAAATTGTGGAACATTTTAAGACTAAAATCAATTCGCTATCTATATTTGAACTGGTACTTTACTCTTGTACGTATAGGGTATTCACGTTCAGGTCGACAAAAGGGAATAAGCACGGAAATCTCATTGTGCATATTTTAAAAGCATATAAATTGTGAAACATTTTAAAACTAAAACCAATTTGCTATTTGTATTTGAATTGATACTTTACTCTTGTATGTATAGGGTGCTTACGTTTGAGTCGGCTGAAGGGGATGAGCACAGAAATCTCATTGTACATATTTTAAAAGCATATAAATTGTGGAACATTTTAAGACTAAAATCAATTCGCTATCTATATTTGAACTGGTACTTTACTCTTGTACGTATGGGGTATTCACGTTCAGGTCGACAAAAGGGAATAAGCACGGAAATCTCATTGTGCATATTTTAAAAGCATATAAATTGTGAAACATTTTAAAACTAAAACCAATTTGCTATTTGTATTTGAATTGATACTTTACTCTTGTATGTATAGGGTGCTTACGTTTGAGTCGGCTGAAGGGGATGAGCACAGAAATCTCATTGTGCATATTTTAAAAGCATATAAATTGTGGAACATTTTAAGACTAAAACCAATTTGCTATTTGTATTTGAATTGATACTTTACTCTTGTATGTATAGGGTGCTTACGTTTGAGTTGGCTGAAGGGGATGAGCACAGAAATCTCATTGTGCATATTTTAAAAGCATATAAATTATGGAACATTTTAAGACTAAAACCAATTCGCTATCTGTATTTGAACTGGTACTTTACTCTTATATGTATAGGGTGCTTACGTTTAGGTCGGCTGAAGGGGATGAGCACAGAAATTTCATTGTGCATATTTTAAAAGCATATAAATTGTGGAACATTTTAAGACTAAAACCAATTTGCTATCTATATTTGAATTAGTACTTTACTCTTGTATGTATAGGGTGCTTACATTTGGATCGGCTGAAAGGGATGAGCACAGAAATCTCATTATGCATAATTTAAAAGCATATAATATGTGAAACATTTTAAAACTAAAATCAATTCGCTATCTGTATTTAAACTGGTTCTTTACTCTTGTACGTATGGGGTATTCACGTTCAGGTCGGCGAAAGGGAATAAGCACGGAAATCTCATTGTGCATATTTTAAAAGCACATAAATTATGGAACATTTTATGACTGAAACCAATTCGCTATCTGTATTTGAACTGGTACTTTACTTTTATACGTATGGGATACGCACGTTCGAGTTGGCCAAAGGCCAACGTGTTTTTATTTTTCCGCTACGTGTCCTACGAGCGGAGATATTGCGACGCAAAGTCGAAATGCGAAAATTTTATATTAAGATATTTCTACTAACGTCGACGTCTCTCAATATATCTCAATATATATATATATATATCAGAGAAATGTAACTTTCACTTTTTCGACATTGGCGATACTATAGTATCGCCAGTTTCGATATCGCGCTCGCATTGTTATCGATCGATCTAGTAGGTAAATTAATAAGCGAAGATATTACGACGTAAAGTCCAAACAAATGTAAAAATTTTATTTATTAAGATACTTCTTCGTAAGATACGTCGGTCTCTCAATATATGACACTAGACATTACAGACGCGCGCGCTTCGCGCGCGCCATTTAGCTTTAACATTATGCTATTACTATTACACTATTCCCTAATAGCCAAATGCTAACAGAATGCCGACAGTATGCCAGCAGATCCGAGCATGACCATCGAGCAGATTCCTGTCCCCTGCGTCCTCATTAAGCTTATTTTCTAGCAGCACGATCTGCTGCCCACAATGTAATCGCAGAAACGCGGCAGAAATCGTGCACAACATGCAGTCACAATGTGATAGTAAAAATGTAGCAAGAATTGGACATGAGCCATATGAGCTAATAACAGCAGAAACACAGCAGAAATGGTGCATGGCCTGCTGTCACAATATGATGGCAAAAATTAATATAGCTAGAAGAGAACATAGCTCACTATAACGTACTGGTTATTTATATATAATTTATTCTCTCCTATTACCATAAATAATATTTCAGTGGAAAGAATTGTTATTAATGACAGTAATTATACTATCAATTCAAAAGTATGCCACATTATAAGAGTGGACTCCACAATACAACTGATACAAGTTGTGCAGTACCGTAATTTATACCGAAGATAATAGACAAGGTAATATGTTTATCGAAATTAATAAATATCTTCTCGTTATATATAAATTTAATTCATATTATATGTATTTAATTCATAAAATTTCTTATACAATATACATATTATTTTACAGTTCAAAGACCAAGAGGCAGAGCCACGGGGATACGGCGGCAAGAAGAAAGATTTATGGCCTTTCTGTACAGACTTTCATCACCATACTATCATTGGGGCATTAGACGAGGCAGAGGCAGAGGCAGACAGTATAGATAGATAAGATTCCATATACCCATTATATTATATACTTCCATTATATTATATATATACTTCCATTATATTATGTACTCTTATATACCCTGAAATAATCATTTCTTTTTGTAAAATAAAAAAACAATAAAAACATGTAATATTGATCAGATTATTGTCTACTCCATCTTTCATGCATGCATGCGTACAACGTCTGCATGTGCAATGTACGCATAAATGAGAAATAATATATTACTAGCCAGATATATCTTGCTGCGGGACGGTCTTTTCTTTCCCTCGACGTATTAGTATGTCGGTGTAAAACATGTTGAAGTCAAGTCTAATTCAAACATAAATAATTTAGAAATTAATTAGTATCTAATTTTATATCAATTGTGTGAGAAAAAAAGGATGCATAAAAATTATATAAATAAAATTCTTACCGACATAACACATTAAGTAATTTCTCATTGTTATTATCACAACCCAAATCACAAATTCGATCTAGAAGTTGTGTCAATACTTTAGTAAATCTTTCGTCTAATGATACGATTGTTTCTTCGAAACTTCCTGTTCCATCTTTCGCCGTAGAACTGTTCTCAATCTATGAAAAAATACAGTCAATTAATATATTATAAGCGTGTACATGTATGTTACATAAATTAAAATTAAAAAGCATTTTTTTCAAGTAACAGAAATGTGATACATAATGAAGTCTTATTTAAATTATGATATATAATAATGCAGCGATAAACTATTATCACCATGCCTTTTATGATTAACTATACAAGTATAATGATTTTCTTCTTTTGAAACTAAATATAAATAATGATATGTAATATTATAATTCTAGAGGATAATTTATACTTTTATAATAACACTTAAATATATTTTTTAGATATGTAAATTTTTAACTTATGATTAGGTATTTGTTATTATTTGACCAAGTAATAAAATAGCAAATGTTTAATGTTGCATTGTACAAAACGCATGTTGTAAAAATACATAAAAAATAGCTTGCTAATAATACGTATTTTCAAAATCATATTTAAAAATATATATAAATAAAAATTGCAATTTTTACAATACATATGGATATCTTCTATGAATACACCGTAAATACATATTACAAGAAAAATTTATTTATTTTATTTTAATTAAATATTTTTATTTTATAATGTTACCTCTTTAATTCTTTGTGATTAAAATGATTAAATAATTCTTTGTAATATTATAATTTTATCAAGGAGAATTAAAACTACTACCACTTGGGTTGATAGAAAGATCCTCAGGAATACAAAGATACATACCACTTGGGTTGAGTTAGGTAACACAATTTTGTTTTATTTTTTAAGAGTAGTTGCACTACAATTATTTTTCAAAGCAATATATATATTCTCTTTGTAGTTGGCGTAATTTAAAGAACATGGGTACAATGTATAATCAACGGACATCATGTATGTCATCAGGTGCGTTCAGCAGAAAACAATGTCAAGTTAATATTTATCTCCTCTCTTTCAAAAGACTAACCACGAACTACAAACTTCATATTATAACATTATTACAATTTATTTGTATTTTTAATTCGAGTCAAATGTGCGCCTGCATCTATCGCACGTCATTTTACTGCTTACCACAGACAATTGGTATTATAAACGTGCCATAAAAAAATGACTACTGGTCAATATATTTCGACACATAAAATATTATGATATTGTAAGATTATAATTTATAATATAATACATAGACGCTAGTCATATAAACATCAAACCATTTCATTACTTGATACGAAAAAAATGCCACTTTGATCTGCCAATTCAATCAGCCCAATTAATTGCTACGTTTTCTTCTTGGCACTAATCAACATATTTCTCTTTTGACTATTTCTCATTTACCTCACAGATTTACATTTCGCTCACTTCATAATTATCAATATCCTAAAATTTAGAAGCAAAGTCCTTTTAACTGTATCTTAACATCACGGATTGATATTCTCAAGTTTTGAATATCTCGTTTACAACATGTGTCAAATGTATCAACGCTGTAACATAATTCTAAAGATTCCAATTTGCCGGTGTACTGTAACGATTTCATATACTTTCTGAAATATTGAAGTGAGATCAACGTTTTATTATGCAAGAAAAATTTATATTCTGCCGATAAAATAAACAATAATTTATTATAATTATTTATACCTAAAGGTACATATATCTTGCTTGGTCAATTCCTCTAACGTTGTAGTATCAACGACAGTCTGCAATATTCGAAATACTCGATATCGTACGTTACAACTATATTCAGTCTCGCCATGACGATTGCCGAAACCTATGTTTATAAGAAATTGTGCAAACAAATCCATATCTCCATATTCCAGCATATAACATATCCTACAATTAAGTATATTTCACAATCAATTGTTGATTTAGAAATTGAATATAAAAAAAATGGTGTACCAACAATATTACCTAAGTAAATTATCTTCATAGTTGGTATTCTGATCAGACTCTTTCGTCGCTAGAAACGTCTCTGTAAAGCTTTGAGACAATTCGGTATACCTGGCATTAGATTGTAGCCATTCTTCCAATAAATCCATACGCAATTTTATCGTATTCAACGAGAACAGTTTACCCAGCTCGTTAACAGCAGCGTTAATATCGGGTCTGTAGTTGGTTGCAGTTCGATATCGTAATGGTATGCTTTCTTCGTTATACAATTCATACACCAGCTTGCACGGATTTTCAATTAGAGCAAGATACTCATCTTTCTCCAATCCGTACGTACGTAGAATATGCTCGGACGTAAATCTCAAATATTTGGATTTAATTTTCTGAAAGTAAAAGCCATAGAAGTCAATATATTTTTTACAACATAGACACGTACTTTACACAGAGATTACCGTACTTCTAACATTCCTTCTTCGAATTTAGTGGAATTCTGTGCCGCCAGCTGAGCATACTCGTAACATTCTTTCGCGGCAGCAACGCGATCAGCACCCGGAGGTGTATGATTTACGACATAGTACAATGCTGCAGTACCATAATAGAATCCATCTGAATCTGTCATCCGTTGTATACATTTCTTGATATCTTTGAGCAACGTGGTATTTTTCGGATAAAGCGACCATGCAGTATTTTTCGATGCAGTAGAATTATTTCCCCATACTTGTGTCACTTCACCTTTAATAGCTAATGTGCATATGAGATGTGCCTCCAAATTAAGTACGGGTGCGATGTCAAGCCACTTGCCGTATGTTCTTAAATTCAACTCAGGTGCTAGTAACGAGAATTAATAAAATGTGAAATTAAGTTAAGTAATCATCCAAGTGCTGGCCATAAATTTATTTCTGAAATATATTTACTAATGATTTTCCAAATATCGACTTTAAGCAAGAACGGAAGTCTCCATTGGGCTATCGGCGGCAACGTACTATGTCCAGGATTAAGCTGTATCCACTCATCGTGTTCCATTGGTGTAGGAAGCCTGTCATGATTGATAGTATGATTATTAAATTCAAAATTAATATATGCGAAATTATTATAATTTACCCGCTCCGAGTGTAATTTTGCAAGAAGCAAAGATAATTTCTCTTTTCCATATTTTTGTCTCCTATGAGATCCATTAGTATAATAAACACTTCATAGTGGTAAAATGTAATCTGGAAATTTAAATGTAAAATTCACATTATAAGAAACTATACTATCCAACATTTTTATAGCTTACGTGTTCCCATAACGTAGAGATACATCGCTTCAACATGGATTTATCTTCCATTTGCGCAACAACTCCATTACATTTCTTTCTTAATTCATCGATTTCATCTTTACAGATAAGTAACTCTATAATATATTACTCGATTATTAAATTGGTGTTCAATATCATACGAAAATGATCTACGTATAAAAATATGTAAATATCCAAATATTAAATTAATTGTCACAAATACATATTATTTTCTTATATCATTTGCCTTTATTCACGCTTGTATTCGAAACGGTTATCGTTGGATTCCACGTTTTTAGTAATATTTGTAAATAATTCAAAAGGCAATCATTGAAATTAAATCCGAAGCTACAACAATAATCTTTTAATAAAGGAATCACGTTCTCTTTATTAGGTACTGTTTATGATCTGCTGTAAAATTTTTCTTTTGCTCGAAGCACTATTTGTTAAAACTTCTGTAAATGTATTAAAAATATATACATTGACACATATGTATAACAAGATTTGCGTTTAATATAAAAATAGACTCAATGATAATGCATGAGCGTACCTTTAGAAGTTATTGAATAACGTGACAGTCGTTGTGCCCAAATATGCAATAGCTTGTAACTCTCAAACGTTTGTGTCAATGATCGATTTTGCCCCAAGCGCGAATATTCATATCCCAAAGTTGAGATTGTACAATGCTGAATATGATCGGTCTGAAATCTACAAATATAAATCTTTACACATTATTATCGAAAATTAATTATCGAAAAATAGATTTATTTTCTTACGATGTAGAAACGGTGGAAAGCCAACTGCACGCCTCTTGTTCTGATAACATAAAGAGAACCGATAGCCCTAATTGCAAATCGAATGATCGTCCGGTGCATAACTTTCTCAATAAATTCATCAAAAGCTGTGATAATATAAATTTCATTTCCGTTAATATCTCTTCGTTTCTTTCAGACGTGCTAAGATACATGAAATAAAACGTTTTGAAAATTTGCAGTAAAGTATAATAATTAAAATCTAAGATAAACTCACCCAAGATATAATTATATTCCTCAATGATGAAGAAAAAACAGTCTCTGATTAGCGACGATCGTTTCCTCCATGCGAGTAAATAAGAAAGATCCATGTTATGCACAACAATCTAGGTTAACCTGTGTAAACACTCGCGTAAACGTAGTTATATATAGGATAGGATAATTATATTATTAAAACAATTACCTTGAATTAATCGTCGCGTCGCGTAAAGAGTCATCATCACGTATATCATACGTTTACGCGAGCGTTACTTTTGTAGTAACTTACGAATAATTCCTTCGCGTAAACGGGAGATAACTTACGATAATTTACTCCGCGTAAACGAGTAAATTATCGTAAGTTACTATCACATCACGGTCGGTCTCGCTCCGACGACACTACCGTTCTCTCAACGATATAGGTTAAGTGAACTGACTGTGACGTGACAGCGCACTGAACGCACTATCTGCACTGCGCGCAGTACAGCACACACGTATGAACGCACTATATCTGCACTGCGCGAAAGCGCCGCCAGTGTCGAAAAAGTGAAAGGGACATTTTCTCTGATCACGTGATATATATGAACTGACTGACAGCGCGCTAAACGCACTATCTACACTCGCGCAGTACACACACGTATACATATGTGCTGGCGATACTAGCACCGCCCTGGTGTCGAAAAAGTGAAAAGGACGCGACTCCAGCCAATGAAATGATGGCATGGCATGAGAGACGGTCGACGTAGAAGTAGAAGTAGTATCTTAAAAATAAATTTTCACATTTGGACTTTGCGTCGCAATATTTCCGCTCGTAGGGCACGTAGCGGAATATTATAAGAGAAACCCCCCCCCAAATCGACCCAAGCTATCGATCAAGCCTACTTAAAACTTGATCCGTTCACTCGTTATATGAGATCTCAACATCTCGAGTACTCGCAACTCGTCGCGTCGCGTAAAAGAGTCACGGTCGGTCTCGCTCCGCGTGTACTTGGCGCGAGACACTACCGTGTCTCTTGATTTGAAACATCTCTGAAGGGTTTCCGCAATATTTCGTAGATATATTTGAGAAATACTTCATAACATTGCCGAAATCTTTCAGCATGGTCGCATTTGAAATAATTGCGGACATTGAAACATTGCCGAAATGATGTAGAAACGGTCGTGAAAAATTTCGGAAATATTAATGAAAGATGTAATATTTCAAATGGAATTTTGCAGAAATGCCTTTGAAATATTACATGCCGAGTGGGATATGCATGGTTATATAAGATAATATACAATATTAGCTTAGTACATATTCCCAGGGCCGTTTCAAGCCGGGGTGCAACGGGTGCAGTGCACCCGGGCGGCCGCCCCGAAGGGGCGGCCAGCGGCCGTCGACGTGTCTTTAAAAGTAATCGTACAATCAAAATAAAATGAAAAAAAATCGGAAAAAATTTGAAGTCGAACTAGAAATCTGAAAGCTGAATCATAGTGGTGCTGCCCTCGTGATATAAATATAGGTTATTTGGTTTTATTAGGATGGCACTCTTGGTTCTGGCAATGTTGCCAATGTTGCGAACTGAGAATCAGCTTGTATCGCTAAGTGAGAGTGAGAATCCCCGTATCCCCGTATGCGACACTGCAAGATCCAAACTATCCAAAGTATAAGGTATGCTACATATCTTATACATACTGTATATAGTATCGCGTATTATTTTCATTGTATGCAGCTGGAACTACAAAGTGTGTGTATATAGATGCAACAATGCCCATACAGCATACAGCACAGAAAGGTTATACAGGTTAACGTAATTGATTAAATAATAATATAATTTATTAATTTATTTTATAAAATAAAAAATTTTATTTATATTTATATGCATATTGAACTCTACATCTTAAATAGATAATGGACGGATGATTTTTGTTTATTCGCTGAACATTTATCTGTCCGAAATTTGTAAACAATCAATTAAATATCTGAAGTTTCTGCGTTGGGGTTGTATCAGAAATTAAACTGAAGTAGTGTATCTTTAATATTATTAGCTGCTTTTTGCAAGCTTTAAATAATTCTCATGACTAAAACCTAAATACGAGATAGATAGCGCATCTCACGTCGCAGAGCAGTAAACGAACGAACTAGCGAAATATTACAATAATATGTTTCTATAATGTCTCTACAATATTACGTTGCAATTTGCAAAATTTTAACATTGCTGCAACGCCAACGTAATGAAAATGTTCTATTGTTCTGTGCTGTAAACAATATAAACTTCACGATTTCTAGATGTCCGATCGAAAAACGAAACGTTTATCGGGAGCTGAATACAGAAAACGAAAGCTTCAGAAAGATGCAGAATTACTCAAAGATAAAGGAGCAATAAAAAAATTTTTGTTCGTCAACGATCGACAGGCAGAAATACCAAGCTCGTCTAAGTCAATAATGATTGACAAGGAAAGATTACCGGCTGAATGTACGCACGACGAAGAACCTCCAGACGGAAATGATACAAGAATGAAAGGTGAAGATAAAGCTCGAGATGAAATTGTAATGCAGGTTGCTGAGAGTACTGAGACAATAAACGAACACACACTGACGACAGAAATATTCTCTGTGACGGAAAAATGTCTAAGTGACGATCCAGCTAAGTGGCCATCGCGATTATCGAATAATGACGTGCAATATCTCGTGCAAAATAAGCCCAACTGTAGAAAACAGTTGTCGTATCCCAAAGATAATAATGGCAGATCGTTCTCCGATACTTATTTCACGCGCATATTTAAAAATGGTGAAACATGCGACAGAAGCTGGCTATTGTACTCGCCTTCACGAAACAGGATTTTTTGCTTTTGTTGTAAACTATTTGCGAATTGTAACAGCACTTTGGGTAACGACGGTTTTTGTGATTGGCAACATGCATCTCGTCACTTGTCAAGACATGAGAAAGGTTCAGAACATATACAAAATTTCAAAAAGTGGACTGATCTGACCATAGCGTTCAAAACGGAAAGAACAATAGATCAACATGAGCAGCGTATATTTCAGGCAGAACAAAAGCATTGGTATTCTGTGCTTGAGCGTATCTTACATGTCGTAAAATTTCTAGCTAAACAGAATTTAGCTTTCCGTGGATCTTCGTGTAAACTGTTTGAACCAGATAATGGCAATTTCTTGAAAGCTGTAGAAATGATATCTCAGTTTGATCCGATAATGTCAGGACATATTCTCAGAATACAGCAGAGAAAAAACGACGAAAGTGTACCTTTATAATCATATAAAGTATAATCATATAATATGTATTTAGGTAATATCATCCAGAACGAGATAATTTGTCTCGTTGCAGATAATATACGATCGATAATACTGGATAACGCGAGACAGTCAAAGTATTTTTCTGTGATCCTTGATTGCACGCCAGACGTAAATCATGTAGAACAAATTACCGTGATAATTCGTTTCTTAGTTGTAAACGCAGACACAAGAACGTACGAGATTAACGAACACTTTCTTGGATTTCATCCCATCAGCGATTCCACCGGAGAAGGTTTAACAACATTTCTTCTTAAAATTCTCGAAGATTACAACTTGAACATTCAAGATTTACGTGGTCAGAGTTAATATAATGGCGCGAATATGAGTGGAAAATATCGTGGCGTACAAAAGAGAGTCCTGGATATCAACTCCCGAGCATTTTTCGTTCCTTGCGCTGCTCATAGCTTAAATTTAGTGGTCTGTGATGCAGCCAAAGTAAACTTACAAACCGTGGATTTCTTCAGTACAGTTCAAGCGCTTTACAATTTTTTCTCAGCATCGACTAAAAGGTGGGGTGTTCTAAAACAGCACATTACAAAACTGACGCTAAAGTCAGTCTCGGCGACAAGATGGGAAAGTAGAATCGAAGCCATAAAGCCATTACGATACGAATTAGGCGAGATATATGACGCTTTAACGGAACTGACGAGTATCAATGAAACGGATATCCAAACTCGCCATGAAGCACAGTGTCTAGCACAAAAACTCTGTAATTTTAAATTCGTGTGCTCAATCGTCATTTGGCACAAGATTCTTTCGAATGTAAATGTTGTCAGTAAAATGCTTCAAGATTCCGAAATGAATATTTCTTTATCAGCAGAAGTTCTGAAAAATCTCGTAACTAGTTTAACAGATAAACGATCTGATGAAGGGTTTGAAGACTTTGTCACGCGTGCTAAGGAATTGGCTAAAATTGTTGAAGCTGATGAAGACTTCCCAAGTCCAGTGAAAATACGCCCGAGGAGGAAAACAAAACAGTTTGATTATGAACACAAAGACGAAACAATTACAGATCCTAAAAACAACTTTAAAATAAATTTTTATTTTTGTATTTTAGATACAGCAATAAGCTCCTTAAACGAACGTTTCGAGTTATTGAAACAGCACAATGAAACTTTTAACTTTCTGCGCCATAGTTCGTCTCTTGAAAAAATGAGTAAAGAGCACATTTTGGAACAGTGCAAGAAACTGCAAGCAAAACTTTCAAATAAAGCTGGAACAGAAAGTGATATCGATGGTGCCGAGTTGTACGATGAAATTTGTATACTCTTGCAAGGAATGCTAATGCCCGATATGAATTCAAGTGCAATGCTGAATTATTTATTGAAAAATAATTTGCAACAAGTGTTTCCGAATCTTTACGTGAGTTTGCGAATATTGTTAACTTTGCCAGTCACCGTAGCTTCAGGTGAAAGATCGTTTTCAAAACTTAAATTGATAAAAAATTATTTACGTTCGACTATGTCTCAGGAAAGATTAACGAATTTAGCAACAATTTCTATTGAGCATGAAATCGCGAGCAAGTTAGAAACATCGCAGCTCATCAAACAATTTGCTGAAGTAAAAGCAAGACAAGTGCGTTTTATATAAAATAGAGCTTTGTATCAATTTAAGTATTCAAAATCGTGCAATGTTTTATAAATGCGATCGGTAGAAAAGGGCGGCGGCGGGACACGCTGCACCCGGGTGCAATAAGCCCTTGAAACGGCCCTGCATATTCCTAAAATGATATAAAGTAAAATAGCGAAAGCTATGTGATATACGGTTATATAAGATAATAGCAATAATTACAGCTAATCTGCGTAAAGCCTCTAGAACATTCTCACGCATATCTCAAAGACGTCATAAACACGTTCAAAAGACGTGAAAAGTAGGAATTTTAAATGTTTTTATCTAAAATGTCTTTATCATTGTTGGATAGAACGATCTCCGCTGTTACCCTAACAGCGTGCGCTGCGAGCTCGATTAACCGGATGTTACCGACAGTGTCGTTCCGGTCGCGACGCTCGCGACTTCCTTACCTCTCTCTCTCTCGCGTCTCTCGATCGTAACGACCCACTCGGCATGTTATGTTGCTGAAATATTGAAATATTCGGAAATGGTGCAGAAATATTTCGTTAACATTTCATTTGTAACTATGCATCTGAAATATTTCAGAAATGTACCTGCATCATGTTTTTTATAATATTGCATTAACAATATTTCTGAAATCTTTCAGAAAGTTGTTTACAATATTTGTAAGTTTCTGTAATATTGCAAAAAAATGTAGCAGATGCAATATTTCAAAAATATTTCTAAAACATTATAAAAGTAATATTACGTTTGCATTGTACGAATAATATTTCTGTAACATATCAAACGCAACATTGCATTTAAAATATTTCTGAAAAATTTCTGAAAGATTGCGTAGGTAATGAAAAATTGAATTGCAGGCAGTGAATTTCTACAATATTGCAGAAGAAATATTGCAGATGTAATGGTTCAGAAACATTTCTCTAATAAATGATAAACTATTATTACGTTTACATTGCACGCGTTATATTTTTGAATGTTTCACATACAACAGTGGATTTGTATATTTCCGAAAAGTTGCTGACAGACTTTAGAACTTATAAAAAATTAAATTTATTATTATATAATTATTGCATTTTATTGCATTTTGTTTCTTTTATTAAGAATTTTCTGATATTCCAAATTTTGTCATATGGCATTTTTAATATAAAATATAAAATATTTAATAATATTTAATATAAAATAATATTCGACGCTGACTGGCAAAAAAGATTTATTTGTATATCTGTATTGGTAATATTGTTATGCGATAGCTTTATGCTCACCAAAATAAGCAAGTATAAGAAAGAAAGAAGCGTCAGAGTCAGAGGATCACCACTACTTTGTTCGATCATCGATGTCAAGCAACAAGGCGCCGGTATACTACTTGGATGGGTGACCGGCTGAGAGAGCGGATTTCTTCGGACAAATGCGCGGCGGCTATACGCACATGGCTTAATATATTTTTTTTGTTCCGGTAACAAAATATTTCATTTTTCACATATCAACAAATAGTTTTTGCGTCAATAACAAAATTTTGTTTGCTAATACAAAACATTTTTCTCAGTGTAAAATGTATTTGAAATATCTCTGAAGTGTTTCTGCAATATTTCGTAAATATATTTCAGAAATATTTCAGAAATATTGCCGAAATCTTTCAGCAAAGTTGCATTTGAAATAATTGTGCCGATTGAAACATTGCAGAAATGTTGCAGAAACGGTCGTGAAATATTTCTAAAATATTGATGAAAGGTGTAATATTTCAAATGGAATTTTGCAGAAATGTTTCTGAAATATTACATGCCGAGTGGGGAACGCGCACGTCTCTTGCCTTCGCTCACGACGTACGGTGATTACTTGTGTATCTGAAATATATTCGGTAATACTTAAGGAGAGCTCCCTCCTCACCGATTTCGCTGAATTTAGGCTTAATCGACGCGTTTTTGCACAAAACGAACGAATCTGGCAGAAAAAAGTCCCGCTCTGCCCCGCGAAGCGAGATATTAACTGTTAAAGTTGACGACTATCAGGTTATGAAACCTGTTATACCGACGCTATGTAGCGACTGGTTTTGCACTTGTTTGAAACATACATTGTTTTTTTACATATTTTTTGCTGGATTTTTTTTTATAATGTGTTTTTCGGCTTCAAAATATGCGATTACTTGTATCAATTATTAATTTAAGTAGGTAAGCTATGGGCGCTCTAACCAAGGGGCAATGAGGGGGGGTGAGGGGCGGGGGGTATACCGCGGGAGAGGAGGGGGGTGTACCGCGGGGGAGGGGGAGGGGGGGACCGCGTTTTCGGGCACCGCGGGGGAGGGGGGACCGCGTTTTCGGGCACCGCGGGGGAGGGGGAGGGGGGGACCGCGTTTTCGGGCACCGCGGGGGAGGGGGAGGAGGGTACCGCGTTTCCGGCGCCGCGGTGGAGGAGTCCGCGGGGTGAGGGGACCCGCGTTCGCGTTTTCGCCGCGCCGCGGGGTGAGGGGCGACCGCGTTCGCGTTTTCGCCGCGCCGCGGGGAGGGGCGACCGCGTTTTCGCCGCGCCGCGGAGTCCGCGTGCAATGGCCGCGTCGGTCCGCGTGACGTCACACGGCACGCTCCCGCTCGCGTTATCTCCCCCTCGTAGATGCTGTCTCGCGCCCCCGTCCCCCGTTCGCGCGCGTCTTCACGGTCGCGCGCGATCCCTCTCCCCCGTTCGCGCGCGTCTTCTCGTTCTCTTTCCCTCGCGCGTTCTCGCTCGCGTCTTCTCGCTCCCGGCTCCCGGCTCCCGTTCGTGTTCTCGCTTACGATCGCGTATCTTTTCTTCGCCAACGATATTTAATCGTTTAGATCTTAATATTTAATTTTTAATATTACATTTAATTAAACGATAAACGAAGACAGCTTAATGACAGGGAACGGTAAATGAAAAGGAAAAATAATTAAAACTTTTTAAATCATATTATATGCATTTATTTATCATGTAGCGCATTATACACAATAGTATCGGCAGCATATACGCCAACAGTTCGCAATCTATTAGCGAATTTTTATCATAAACTTCATGCAAGATTCTAACTGCATTACATTTATCGGTGGTACAATTTTGGCGTAAAATTGTTACAAATTGTTTACATTTTTCACTTACGCCATGAACATTTTGGCATAGTTGAAAATATATATTTTCGACGCAATGTTCTAGTTCGAACAGGAAGAGTACGGTTGACGGTTTCATGTACAA
Source organism: Temnothorax nylanderi (assembly GCF_030848795.1). Lineage (NCBI taxonomy): Eukaryota > Metazoa > Arthropoda > Insecta > Hymenoptera > Formicidae > Temnothorax > Temnothorax nylanderi. The sequence continues at coordinate 28,253 of NW_027249937.1, forward strand.
GCTGGTGTCGCACGATGTCAACTTTACAATATCTGCGTCACGTATTTTAACGAGCTCCAGATCTCGAAACGCTAGCGATGAAGGCGCCGGTGACTGCACGAGTCGCTGAATATCTGCACGTTTTTCGATGAATGTCACCCACGTTGCATGAGGCAGAATTATCCGATTGCCTCGGTTATCACCAATAAGTATATCCACAGAGGACATAGGTCCCGCGTTGATTCCAACATCCAAAAATTTATATGCTGTCGATGTCAAGGCAAATCTTCTTCCCAAAATACGAGGCGTGTAGCGGGGTTTATCAAAACTGAAAAAATACAATTATGTTTATAAAAGATTTATTTTTTTTTGCACAAGCATATACGAAAATTAGCGGTACTTACTCATTGTGCTGTTTCTCGCACGTTTCATCCTGAATCGGAACGTAGTAGTTCGCACCGTAAGTGTTCATCGTAACTGGAGGCTGTTTGCGACGTACTCGAACCGTATCAAACTCTTGACTGCGCTCTAGAATCCTCGTAGACTATTTATACGTACAAAAATGCGAATCTTGCAAATAGCGCCAATGTACGGCTGCTGCTGCATGGTGACCACCATCACAATCCACATATATGTTAAATGAGATATCTTTGTCAAGAACATTCGTGATGAGATCATCTCATCGGGCAATAGCATCAAATATGATTTATTTTTAAGAGCATACGTGTCTCGCAATGATTTCATCGAACACGTGCAAAACTGCAAATTTTGCAATTTCGCATAAGTCAATTGCGCGATATTGTTTTCAAGAACATGTCGCGACGTGTCTGGCGATGATTTTATCGAACACGTGCAAAACTGCAAATTCTGCAATTTTACATAAGTCAATGGGGCGTTATTGTTTTCAAGAACATACATGTCTCGCGATGATTTCATCGAACACGTGCAAAACTGCAAATTTTGCAAATAGCGCCGATGTACGCCTGCTGCATTGATACAGATCAAATCACCGAAAGTCAATGGCGCGATATCGTTTTCATGAACATACGTGTCTCGCAATGATTTCATCGCACACGTGCAAAACTGCAAATTTTGCATTTTTTCGGAAGGCGCAAATGCACGGATACAGAGATGAAATTAGATATGATAAAAACAAACGATGCATCATTAGTAGAATATAAATTGACGAATCTGGGGGATACGCTCAATAGTCGAGGACTGGAAGTCGCGAGTGCAACAAATTGTGTCAGAAAGAGGAACATGGAGCAAGAGTTGTTGGACCAATCCACCCTTTTAAATTCGAGGGAAGACTTTGCCGCGTGGGAGCAACGATGCGACGAGTTTATCGAATCGTTGGAAGAACAAAGCCGAATTAAACGGCCACGATTATCGATCGGTCTCAAACAGTCGTTGGTCGCCTGTATCGCACGACTCGAAGGTCTGAAAGACTCGGTACGTCAACGTTTTGTGCATGTGGGTGCAGGATACAGTGCGAGTGAGACAGGACTCAGATGGCGCGAGATAGATACGGCTTTTGAAAGTCGTATACTGACCGGTGTGGTAATAAATTCCAAACACATCGACCCTCATCAATTTCTCAAAGATGCGAGAGACATTGTACTCATTCATGTGCGGAACGTCATGCAACGACATGACAATGTAAAAATAAACACAATGTTTAATGGTGAATTTGTTGCGGGTGACAAACGCGCAAATAAAAGTATCGCAACGAGAAACTATGAACTCTTTCGTGAGTCCGATCTGTGTGAGTGGTACAAGCGACACGTCATCGAGCCTACCCTAGCATCGCTGGAGGAATTCCAGGAACGTGATAGCGGATGGGCGTTGTCGCGTATACTTAATTTGACTGTTAACGTAAACAAATATAATCCATTGCACGCGGGGTGTTTTGTGGAAATACCGCGAGAAATTAAATTGAAGAGAGCGGTGATAAACGTGCGATCAATGGACAATGCATGTTTCGCATGGTCAGTGGTGGCTGCTCTGCATCCAGCCCAAAGACATGCAGATCTGGAATCGTCGTATCCTCATTACACGTCGGTGCTAAATCTTACAGACATTAAATTTCCAATGACGTTGGATCAAATTAAACGGTTTGAAAATCACAACGATATATCAATCAACGTCTTCAGCATCGAGAAAAAAAACAAGGAACTTGCGATCTTGCCAATACGGGTTACTGGTCGAAAGATGGACAGACATGTAAATCTGCTGTACGTGCAGGACGACAACGTAGGACATTTTGCATGGATCAAGAATCTGTCCCGCCTCGTGAGCTCGCAACTGAGCACACACCATGGTCGGAAATACTTTTGCGATCGGTAAGTATACATCCTAATAAATAATAATTTTTACGTAAAAAAAATATATTTAAAAAAAAATTCTTTATTTACAGATGCTTGCACTACTTCGGCTCCAGCGAGAAATTGGAAGCCCACACCGTCGACTGTCAGGAGATGAACGACTGCGCGATCAAGTTACCGAGCGATAACGACAAGTGGTTGGCTTTCAAGAATCACGGCAGGAAGGAACGAGTTCCGTTTATCGTATACGCCGACCTTGAATGTACCCTGGAGAAGATGGAAGCGGATCCGGAAACGTCCAGGTACACATATCAACATCATTGCGTGTTTAGCATAGGGTACTACGTGCGCTGCTCATACGACGACTCGCTATCAATGTATCGGTTTCGTCGCGATAAGGATTGCGTCGCGTGGTTCGCCGAGGAGCTAAGACGTTTAGCTCACGACGTAAAGACAATCTTGTCCACTAATATACCCATGGCGAATTTCACGCGAGACGAGTGGGAAAAGTTCAACAGCGCAACGCACTGTCACGTGTGCGAAAAACCGTTCGAGCCAGACGACGTGCGAGTACGCGATCATTGTCATCTGACCGGTCAGTACAGAGGTCCCGCGCACTCAAACTGTAATCTGAACTACAAAGATTCGCATTGCATTCCCATAGTTTTTCATAATTTATCTGGCTACGACGCGCATTTTATTATAACTGAAATAGCAACAGCGTACGAAGGACATGTAGACTTGCTCCCAATCACAAAAGAGAAACACATTTCATTTACAAAAAACGTTAAAAGCACCGAAGATAAAGATAAGAAAACTTGCGTCAAATTGCGATTTATCGATTCGTACAAGTTTCTCACCGCTAGTCTCGACAAATTGGCATCTTATCTAAGCAAGGATAAACTGCGAATATTGCAACGCGAATTTTGTAAAATATCCGCAGAAAATTTTGATATGCTGACACGAAAAGGCGTATTTCCGTATGAGTACATTGACTGCGTCGAAAAGTTGGAGGACTCGTGTTTACCGCCGCGCGACTCGTTTTATAGTTCATTGACAGGTGACACCGTATCCGAGAGCGATTACGCGCACGCCGTCAACGTCTGGCAGCGGTTCTCAATTGGAACGCTCGGTGACTACAGCGATTTATATCTCAAAACCGATGTCTTGCTGTTGGCCGATATCTTTGAAAATTTTCGCGATAGCTGCGTCGCGAGTTATGGACTCGATCCGGCGTATTATTATACTCTACCAGGTTTTACGTGGGATGCTATGTTGAAGCATACACGTATCAATTTCGAATTGCTCACTGACATTGACATGGTCATGTTTATCGAACGCGGCATACGCGGCGGTTTGAGTCAATGTTCAAACAGATACGCGCTGACCAACAACAAGTACATGCAGTCGTACGATCCATCGAAACCGTTGTCATATCTGATGTATTTTGACGTAAACAACTTATACGGCTGGGCAATGTGTCAACCATTGCCTTACGCAGATTTTCAATGGGTCGACGACGTAACCGATTTTAATGTTATGGATGTTGCGGTGGATTCCACGATAGGCTACATTCTCGAAGTCGACTTGGAGTATCCGCAACATCTTCACGACGCGCACACTGACCTACCATTCTGTCCGACGCGCGATAAACCACCCGGTAAGCGACAGGACAAGCTCCTCGCAACATTATACGATAAGAAACGTTATGTCATACATTATCGCAACCTGCAGCAGTGCACTCGTCACGGTCTCCGTGTAGCAAAGATTCACCGCATATTGAAATTTGCGCAATCTCCATGGCTTCGCGATTATATAGAACTTAATACGAAATTTAGAACATTGGCCAAGAATGATTTCGAGAAAAATTTATACAAATTGATGAACAATGCTGTGTTTGGCAAAACCATGGAGAATGTGCGCAATCACGTTGACGTGCGACTCGTGACTCATTGGCAGGGTAGATACGGCGCGGAGGCATTGATCGCGAAACTAAATTTTCATAGCCGAAGCGTCTTTTCGGAGAATTTAGTAGCAATAGAAATGCGAAAACTCGAGGTGAAGTTCGACAAACCAATCTACGTGGGTATGTGCATCCTCGATATATCCAAGACATGTTTGTACGAATTTCATCACGAGTACATGTTACCGTTGTATCGCGACAAGTGTAAAGTCACGTACACCGATACTGACAGTCTCATTTATCACATCGAGTGCGAAGATGTGTATGACACCATGAAGCGCCACATTATTAGATTTGATACTAGCGATTACGCGGTCGATAATGCGTACGGTATCCCACTCGCCAATAAAAAAGTTCCGGGCTTAATGAAAGACGAAAATAACGGTGCGATAATGACCGAATTCGTCGGGCTTAGAGCAAAGATGTATGCCTTGCAAGTAGACGGTAAGAAAGATACGAAAAAAGCTAAAGGTGTTAAGAGTAACGTCGTAGCCAGGTCGATAACGTTCGACGATTACACGCGGTGTCTGCGCGATGAAATTGAAATGACGCGACAGCAGACCCGCATAAGATCCAAACAGCACGAGGTATACACCGTGTCCGAAACGAAAATAGCTCTAAGTCCGTACGATGATAAACGATACATTATACCCGGTTCTACCGAGACGCTGCCATGGGGGCATTATAAAATATCATTGTAAAATACAATTGTAAATACATTTAGATATGTATGAAAATAAATGACTCATTTGTATGTATAATATGTTTTTATATTGTAATAAATTTTTACAATACATTATTCTTGTGTATCCATGAATTGTGTGAATTATCAAATCCTAACCACTTTACATAAACCTCATCCCCCCTTTTGCGCAAAACTTTTTCAACGAGATACACGTCGGGATTGGCAACGCGATGTAACTCGTATTCGTAGAAGCCGCCGGCGACGGGTTTTCCGCAGGAATCTTTCAACAGGTACGTCACGGGATTAGTTTTCTGCACTTTGATGATTCTAAACACCTCCGTGGTCCAATTTGGCGTGTATCCTTTCTCGAAGATTGTCTTGAATTTACTCACGCGTACCGCGTCGCCCACTTTGAATCGCGCGGGAGCAGCGATCTTTACGTGGCTGTACACCGTTGTTAGGAGCTTGTCGGCGATCGCGCGGGTAACATCGATGGGTCGCATGCCGATAGTTCGATGCTTTCGCGCGTTGTAATCCGATACGAGACCCGGCAGCGAGCCGATCCATTTGTAATTTCCGTTGAGCGTAAACATTTTCCACATATCGTTCTTGAGCGTGCGATTGAATCGTTCGACGACCGATGCCTTCATTACGGAATAGGTCGAATAGTGATTGATATTATGTTTCTTCAAGAGTTTCTACACGTTTGCGTTGTAAAATTCTTTGCCCATGTCAGTCTGCAGATTTTTCGGACATCTTCCGCCGTCTCGAATTATTTTCGCTATCGCCGTAGTAACCTCGGTTCCGCTCTTGGCCTTGAGCGGTACGGCCCATGCGTGCTTGCTCAGCACGTCGATAACGGTGAGTATGTAGTAGTAGCCTCTGTTGAATCGCGTGTATGGACGCATCTCGACCACATCCGCCTGCCACAGGTCATCGTATCCGCGCACTATGACGCGTCTTCGCGAAAAATTTCTTCTCGCAGGAGCGTGTAGTTCTTCCACCAGCCTCCGTTTCTCAGTTGATTGCTTCTTACTAGCCATGACGCTGACGCGCAACTGACGCAGCGATCAGATGTACGTTCTTATCTATTCGCGATGATTCGCAATTACATCTTGAATCATCTTTTGAAGTTCGTTTAGGGTAATTTGCACGTTATTCTGGAATGCGGCCATCTTTCTCTCGATTTCATCCTGCTGATCTTTCAAAATTTGCACGCTCTGCTGCACGTAACGTTTATTGGCTGCATCGCCATCATCTACAGGCGGCGCTATCCGTCGAATCTTGCGCGATTTCGCGTCAAAGTCGGTGGCGACCATGCAAAGAGCGTTATCGCGCACGTAATTTCTGATTAATCCGCTCCATTGATAGTACGGTTCCGCACCGCCTCTTCCGAGCGATATATTAAACTTGTTGATCGGCATTTCGATGTTGATTGAACAACTCGCCGACGCGCGGTTTAATTTATAATAAGTCCAGCCTCGCGAAGTTCTTCGATAATCGACAGGATCTCGTTATCGTGACCGGTGTGACCCGCTAGGCGCGAAGCTTCGAGCAATCGGAGACGATCTACAAGCTCGTTGGGATCGTCCCAATGAACATAGTCAATCTTGTTGTCGTTTAATGTCATGGCACGCGGTATACCTTTTCCAGCTTTTTTACCCGAAATCGACGATGCAATTATATGGTCGATCTTGTTGCCGTTTAATGTCATGGCATGCGGTATACCTTTTCCAGCTTTTTTACCCGAAATCAACGGTGCGATTATTTGTGTGTACTTGTATCCCCTGTTGCCATTTATTCGAGCGTGAGCATCATAATTGCGTTTATGAGCACTCGTCGTCAACAGAATGCTCTTGTATGTTTGCATATCGTCCTCCGTGTAGATATCGTCATTGGGAAATTTCTTAAAGATCAACTCGTAAAGACCGCGTGTGCCAGCGTATCGTATGCCGTCGATAATTATGTTGTCCGCGTTGTTCATGTCAAAACGTTTATTACCGAGCATCATTCCATCGTTGCTGAAATAAACGCCGTATACGGTGTTTATACCGCTTTCTTGATCGCCGCTCAGAACTGCCCCGACGTACTTTTGGCCCAATAGACCAAAGTGATCTCGCAACGTTTCTCGACCTTCAGATGTTTGCAACTGCTGTCGAACGGACGTCACGAGTGAGTCATCCGTGGTTTCGAAAACATCTTCGTTTGCGAGTGATTCGAGCATTGTGGGTTGCACGGAAGGCGCGGAGGTTATCGGTGGTTCATTCAATGGACCTGTCGATCGTTTCGATTTATGCGGTTGTAAAATTTTGGTTATTTCGCTCAAATTAGATGGCACATTTATCGATCGTTTCAACGTAACCGGAGTTGAAGCCATTACAGAGTCGTTAAACGAGGCGTTTGGTCGTTTTCGTTTGAACTTTGGCTCTTCGTCTTCCCACGCCGTTTCATTCTCAATCTTTGACACGTCAGATTCTTTGCCAACGGTGTTTTCGGCAATCTGCCTTAGAGGCTCGATGATGGGCTTAAAGTGTCTCTCCAACGCGATATCTTCCTCCATTTTACCGGTTTTCAAGGCGTGATACTTTTTGCGAATCGAATCGCTCGTTTTCGCAATTTGATTTGCTATCCTCTCGCGCTCTCTAATCTCCTCGCCGCTGTCCATGTCGCGATAACGTTGTTCAATCGGCGCGTCGACAACAACTAACCACCAAATGTATATACCAAAGGTCATTCTACTACGGCAGTTTTATAATCATATAGATTATTTGTGGGATAAGCTTCCCGAACATATCAAGGCAGATTCGGAGGTTCAGCAATACCGTCGCTGTTTAATACATTATAATTTGCCGTGTCAGCAAACGCACATCGACGGTCCGCCGCCGTTGATAAAAAACTGCGGCGAATGTCGCCGAAGATAGGTCGAGGTCTGTTGAATCGCGCGATAAACGCGCTTCCGATCGAATTACACATTCCCGGCTATCAATTTTGTGGTCCGGGAACTCATTTAGAAACACGATTGGCAAGAGGTGATCGGGGTATTAATCCATTGGACGCAGCGTGTCGCGAGCACGACATAGCCTACTCGCGTAGCAGCGATCTCGCAGAACGACACGTGGCAGACAATATACTTGCCGCGAAAGCGCGAAAACGTGTCACCGCGAACGATTCGACTCTCGGAGAGAGAGCTGCAGCTACAACCGTCTGGGCGGCCATGAAGGCTAAAACGAAACTCGGTATGGGTTTGAAAACGAAGAAAAAGAAGAAGAACAAGCGAATACTTCCGATAGCGAAACGCGGCGGTATCCTACCGATCCTGCCGTTATTAGGGGTTCTCGGTTCGTTGGTCGGCGGAGCGGCGGGAGTCGCAAAGGCCGTGAACGATAACAAAGCCGCGCGGCGTCAGCTGGAAGAGATGCAACGTCACAATCGCGCCATGGAAGGTCACGGACTTTATCTCGCTCCATACAAACGCGGACGGGGAGTCTCAAGAAAAAAAAAAAAGTCGAAGAGACGCTAAAAATTCCCCAGGGCGTAACTACCAACGTACGACTGCAACAATTGGCAAAACGTATGCGCATTCCATATTTTCGAGATATTTTCATGCGCGACTCGTTACCGATCGGCGGTGTACGTCGAAACGAGAGCGGTATCGTGAATTTGGATAATACTGAGGGACCGGGTACTCACTGGGTGGCGTACGCGAAGAGGGAAGATCGTGCCATATATTTCGACAGTTTTGGCAATCTTCGACCACCGAGAGAATTGGCGCAGTATCTAAAGAACAATGTAATAGAGTACAATCGCACGCCATATCAGCGATACGATCAGAGCAATTGTGGACAACTGTGTCTGCGTTTTCTACAGTCGGCTGACAATCAATTTAAAGACCGGCGTTACGCTGTTTAATCTCAGTATTCATTCAAACATGTCACTGACATTTACGCTCACCGGCAAGAGCAGCATCCTCGCGGTAAGCTACTTTCCCGCCGTGGATTTGAGCGATGGCGATTACGAGCTCGGTCTGACAGATTTTGAAACCTATCACACGATACCGAATGTAAATTCGTCGAACAATAAATTCTACTATGACGACGACAAGGAGATTACCATACCCGAAGGATCGTACGAACTGCGTGATATAGACATGTATCTGAAACGCGCTCTTTTATGGGATCAATCCAATAATGTCTCGATAAACGAAGATGAATCGCACCCATTGATTATTATTCGGGCTAATAACAATACGATGAAGAGCGAGATCAAGTGCGCTTATCGGATAAATTTCGCCAAACCGAACAACATTGGATCGCTGCTGGGATTTTCAGCGAATCGCGTGCTGGAGTCGCGACAATGGCACGAATCGGATGTTCCGATAAATATCATCAACGTAAACATCATTCGCATAGAGTGTAACGTGGCCGCGGGTGCGTACAGCAACGACAAGTACGTGCACACGATACACGAGTTTTCACCGAGTGTGCCTCCAGGATATAAGATATCGGAAACGCCGGCACAGATCATTTACCTTCCGATCATCGTACGGAGCATTTCGGACTTGACGCTTCGCGTCGTGGATCGGGACGGCCGATTGATTGATTTTCGTGGAGAGGAGATCACCGTTAGACTGCATGTACGAAGACGACAGCGATAACGTGAGATGCTCGTACTGAACGAAGCTGAGCAGGTGCAACAGACGAGAAACAAAATTAGAGAGACAATCCGATCGCCAAAGAAGAAACTCACGGCGTCGAACGTTGAATTTCTGAAATCATTGGGTTTCGTCGTACGAAATGGCTAATATCTTAAACATTGGAGGTGAACCGATCTTTGACGACAGCGTCGTCAAGATTGAGACACACACGTACAATCCGTACGCCAACACAACGTTTGGACATAACGATGAGATAAGAATACCCATACAACAGCAGGATTTATACACGTTGCCGTGCGAGAGCTTTCTCTACGTTGAAGGAAGATTGATGATAAAGAAAGGGAATGACGAGTCTCAGGCAACGCTTGCGAATAATTGTGCAGCGTTCATGTTCGACGAGATTCGATACGAGCTCAACGGTGTGGAGATTGATCGCAACAGAAACGTTGGAATAACCAGTACCATCAAGAACTATGTATCGCTATCGTATAATGATTCTCAACTCATGCGGAATGCTGGATGGGACGTTTCATCGAGCATACCGGAAGGATACTTCAACTTTTGCGTACCGCTCAAGAGGTTGCTGGGCTTTTGCGAGGATTACAAACGCGTGGTTGTTAACGCTCGTCACGAATTAATTTTGATACGAGCGCGCAGCGATAACAATTGCATTGTGGGAAATCCGGCGACGGAGCCGGAAATTGAATTGTTTAAAGTACAGTGGCGAATGCCTCACGTCACATTAAACGAGATCAATAAGCTATCCATGCTACGGGCCTTGGAAAGCGGGCGATATCTTAGTGTTAGTTTCCGTTCGTGGGATCTGTACGAGTACCCCATGTTGCAGAGCACGACCAAGCATTCGTGGGCCGTCAAAACGGCGACTCAGCTGGAGAAGCCGCGATACGTTATCTTTGCGCTGCAGACCGGGCGCAAGAATATCATGTCTCAAAATGTTAGCGTATTCGATGACTGTAACTTGACCAACGTGAAACTTTATCTAAACTCTGAATTTTATCCGTACGACGACTTGAATCTGGATTTTGGCAAAAATCGATACGCCGTCCTTTTCGATATGTATGCGCGTTTTCGTAAAGCTTATTACGGATACGATTCCAGTGATACGCTTTGCAGCTTGTATACATTCCTGATGGAAGGACCTTTTGTTGTCATCGATTGCTCGCGACAAAACGAATCTGTCAAGAGCGCCACCGTGGATGTGCGAATAGAATTTGACTGCAAAGAGAATGTACCGGCAAATACTACCGCCTATTGTCTCATTTTGCATGATCGCGTAATCGAATACTGTCCATTGTCGAACGTAGTGCGCAAAATCATGTAAATTGCAATATCAGCGGGTATTGCGATATAAGATACACTGATGTACCGCGATAAGATACAGATTGCTCCGTCGTTTCGTCATGATCGTACCAACGTTTGTCGATCTGCAAGGCTTCACCGTTGGGATGAAGTTTGTCGTAAAGGAGGTGGCGGTTCTGAGAAACGGGACCGTTTTGGCGCATTACATTTTTACATGTCCCATGCCATGGAGTCTCCTCACGAAATCCGACAAATCATGCGCTTCTTGGTTGATTGCAAATCACCATGGACTACGATGGGAGGATGGAAACGTGCCATACAGCATGGCGAAACATTTAATTACATCGGCCGTGCTTGGAGAGGGCGACGAGACGTCGACTCTTGTATATGTCAAGGGATGCCAGAAACGAGAATGGCTGGTGGATCTACTTGAGAATAAAGCTAGAAAAAATCTAAACATTGAGACTTTGGATGCCGATTACGAAGATATCGAATCTTTAAATAATCTAGATGTTACTAATACTATAAGATGTGAAAAACATGTTAAGAATTGCGCATTACAAAATGTATTAAAAATATGTAACTGGTGGTCGCGACACCAGAAAAAATTATGATTTTTTTTAAATAAACTATATATGTATATATAAAATGTTTTATTTCCTTTTCCCACATAGTTTGTAATATAATATAGATGTTTTAGTTGTTTAAAAGCTATTCAAAAGCTGTTTTAGCTGTTCAAAAGCTGTTTTTTAAGCTGTTTTAGTTGTTTTTAGTTGTTTGATAGCTGTTTGATAGTTGTTTTTAGTTGTTTTTAGTTGTTTCTAAAGATGTTTTTAGTTGTTTGATAGTTGTTTGATAGATGTTTTTTAAAGCTGTTTTAGTTGTTTTTAGTTGTTTTTAGTTGTTTGATAGCTGTTTTTAAAGCTGTTTTAGTTGTTTTTAGTTGTTTGATAGCTGTTTGATAGTTGTTGACGTAGAACTACGTCTTTCTCCGCGGTAGGGAGGGTACCCACGGATGAAACAATTGAACGCGACTATGCAACGAAAACATGTCACACTTTGAACGTTTATATCTTCGAAACTAATAATCGTAGAGTAATTATTGACATCTCATTTTAAAGCTTAAGAAGTCCCATTTATGATAAAACAAGTCCGAACTCTCTATTTTTTACCGTTTAGATACAGTAGCGTTAGAAAGTTTAGTTAAATTTCTTGTAGATGCAACGAAAACATGTCACACTTTGAACGTTTATATCTTCGAAACTAATAATCGTAGAGTAATCATTGACATCTCAATTTAAAGCTTAAGAACTCCCGAGAGAGAGAGAAAGAGAGAGAGAGAGAGAGGGAGGGGGAGAAAGAGAGAGAGAGAGAGAGAGAGAGAGAGAGGGAGAGAGAGAGAGAGAGGGAGGGAGGGGGAGAAAGAGAGAGAGAGAGAGAGAGAGAGAGAGAGAGAGAGAGAGAGAGAGAGGGAGAGAGAGAGAGAGAGAGGGAGAGAGAGAGAGAGAGAGAGAGAGAGAGAGGAGAGAGGGAGAGAGAGAGAGAGAGAGAGAGAGAGAGAGAGAGAGAGAGAGAGGAGAGAGAGAGAGAGAGAGAGAGAGAGAGAGAGAGAGAGAGAGAGAGAGAGAGAGAGAGAGAGAGAGAGAGAGAGAGAGAGAGAGAGAGAGAGAGAGAGAGAGAGAGAGAGAGAGAGAGAGAGAGAGAGAGAGAGAGAGAGAGAGAGAGAGAGAGAGAGAGAGAGAGAGAGAAAGCCTATAATTCTAACTTGAATTATATGAGTATCTTATGTTTTCTGACATAAAAGTAAATATAAAAAAACATTTATTGTTTTATTTCTTTAAAATAAATTTATGTTTGAAAAAATCAAACTAGCACAGTAAACAACTGTGCCGCAAACACGTAGAATTACGTCTACTGCACAGTATGGGCACAGCAACAACTGTGCCGCAATCAACACGTAGCACTACGTCAACTGTCAATGATGATGATTGACGTGATCAAGGAAGGCCAAGGCCCACACCGGGATGTAGCGCCGAGTTCATCATCAGTGACAGTTGACGTAGTTCTACGTTGTTGCTTAAAAAATAAAGTTGTTTTTAGTTGTTTTTAGTTGTTTCTAAAGATGTTTTTAGTTGTTTGATAGCTGTTTTTAGTTGTTTTTAGTTGTTTCTAAAGATGTTTTTAGTTGTTTGATAGCTGTTTTTAGTTGTTGTTTTATAGCTGTTTTAAAGAAGTTTGATAGCGGTTCAATAGCAGTTATACAGATAAACCATTGAAAGTTAATGGCGCGATATCGTTTTCATAAACATACGTGTCTCGCGGTGACTTCATCGCACACGTGCAAAACTGTACATCGTAGATTTTTCGCAAGGCGCATCCGTACGGATGCTGAGATCATTGTGAAATTAGATATGTTAAACAAACGATGTGACAATAGTGGGATATAGAAGGATGAATTTGAGGGTATGCTCAGTAGTCGTGGACCGAAAGTCGCGAGTACAGCACATGACGCGATATGAGCGACGAGTACATAAAATTGTGCAAACCGGTGCTCAATTCTAAATTCAGGATCGTGAAAATCAGCGAACCGCGCATGAGAAATTGTAGCAGATTGAACTTGTGGAACGTCGACGTAGCGCGATATTTGATCCGTCGCGAATTGGGAATCGCCGATCTTCGATCGAACCGGGAGTTTCTCAACAGCGAATTTGATTGGAAAAGAAACTTCGGATATTTTCCAAAGTTTATATTTTAGCGCGTGAGTGGAACAGAGTGTATATAAAATGGATTTCGAAGAATTGCAGTTTGAAGGAGAAGAAAGAATGGAAGTTGAAGCAAACGATGAAGAAATGGAAGTGCCTGAAGAAATAGAAGTGAATGAAGAGGAAGGAATGGAAGTTGATGATGATGCTATATTGTCAGACGATTCATGTTATGATAGTGAAATGGCTGATGAGGATATTCCGGATGAAATTTTCAGAGTGTTGAATCAAGCTGAAATTAATGCGTTAAATCCTCTGACAAAGATGTGCTGCACATACTGTTATTTCACTCCAGGACAGGTGAAGTTTTGTGCGTCATGCATTGTGAGAATCAGTGGATTATTCTCAATGCTGTACGTTTATCGTAAACATGACACCAGGCCTTATATACTAATGGACGGTCTCTTCTGTTCGTCATGTGGAGACCCATTATATTTAATTTCACCATGTAATCTGTGTCCTATGTGTGTTTTTGTGTAAATTTTAACTGCTTTGAAATAATATTTTTTTAACTATTTTAAGTGTATATATTATTGTCTAAAATTAAGAGACTATGGCCTATACTGCTAAGAGACTCTACTGCTAACAATAACTGTAACATATATAGACAATACAAAACGTATTCATCAATATTGTGTCACACAGTGCGGGATGTGACTGACTCACGAGCCGGGGGTTTCTGATTCAAATCCAGCGGTGGTAAGCAAATTTTCTATGTATAATATAAATTTATTTAATTCCACGTACCGGCGCGGCGAAAACGCGAACGCGGCCGCCCCTCCCCGCGGCGCGGCGAAAACGCGAACGCGGTCGCCCCTCACCCCGCGGCGCGGCGAAAACGCGGTTCCCCCTCCCCCTCCTCGCGGCGCGGCGAAAACGCGAACGCGATCGCCCCTCGCCCCGCGGACCCCTCTCCCGCGGCGCCCGAAAACGCGAACGCGGGTCCCCTCACCCCGCGGACCCCTCTCCCGCGGCGCCCGAAAACGCGAACGCGGGTCCCCTCACCCCGCGGACCTTTCCCCCGCGGCGCCGGAAACGCGGTACCCCCCTCCCCCTCCCCCGCGGTGCCCGAAAACGCGGTTCCCCCTCCCCCGCGGTGCCCGAAAACGCGGTCCCCCCTCCCCCTCCCCCGCGGTACACCCCCCTCCTCTCCCGCGGTATACCCCCCGCCCCTCACCCCCCCCCCTCATTGCCCCTTGGTTAGAGCGCCCATAGCTTACCTACTAATTTATTACCACATTTTGAACACTGTATTTCTTTATTTATTAAATAAGGCTCGATATATCCATTAATAATCATATTACTGTTTCGTTAACCTCAACGCTTAATATCTGTAACAGAAATAATTTGTTAAAGCAGAGAATAGTTGGTATATGAAAAGTACACATAAATATGTACTTTTCATATACCAACTATTCTCTGCTTTAACAATTTTATTTCTGTTTCGTTAACTTAATTCAACGCTTAATATCTGTAACAGAAATAATTTGTTAAAGCAGAGAATAGTTGGTATATGAAAAGTACCCTATAAATATGTACTTTTCATATACCAACTATTCTCTGCTTTAACAATTTCATTTCTGTTTCGTTAACTTAATTCAACGCTTAATATCTGTAACAGAAATAATTTGTGTTCCAAAGTATTCTCTGTTGCTTTGATACAAGTAATCTCATATTTCGATGCCGAAAAACACAGTATGAAAAAAAATCCAGCAAAAAATATGTAAAAAAAACAATGTATGTTTCAAACAAGTGTAAAACCAGTCGCTACATAGCGTCGGTATGACAGGTTTCATAACCTGATAGTCGTCAACTTTAACAGTTAATATCTCGCTTCGCGGGTCAGAGCGGGACTTTTTTCTGTCAGATTCGTTCGTTTTGTGCAAAAACGCGTCGATTAAGCCTAAATTCAGCAAAATCAGTGAGGAGGGAGCTCTCCTTAAGTATTACCATATATTCTTATTCTGACTATATATCGTTGTCGTGTTCGTTCGTTCTCTTTTCGCGTCGCTGCCCTAATTCCCCGTCACCTCGAACAGGTTATGGACCCAGATGTGCGTGCAGTGATACGCGTAGTGAAAGAAAAAAAGCAAGACGGCCATATTTGCCACCGTTTCTCATCGCATAATATCGAGTTACTGCAACGATCCGTAAAACAATGATTAACCCTACTCACGTTTCGCGATTCGAGCCGCTTAACCGCGAAAATTTTGATACGTGGAAGATACATATGGAGGCGTTGTTAATTAGAAACGACGAGTGGGATTACGTGAACGGGACTAACGTCAAGCCTGAAATCATCGCTGATAACGCCGAAAGAACAGCCGCGATCGCAGCCTGGATAAAAGGCGACAGCTAGGCGAAATCCGACATCGTCCTGTCCATCAGTGCCACGGAATTGAAGCAGATAAAAGGATGCGATACGTCGAGGGATGTTTGGCGCAAGCTAGAGTCGATATATCAATCCAAGAGACCAGCGAGAAAGGCAACTCTCTTGAAGCAACTCATGCTGCACAGGATGGAAGAAGGCGGCGATGTGCGTGAGCATGTAGCTAAGTTCTTCGACGCTGTCGATAAATTGAGAGACATGGAAGTCGACGTAAATCCCGAAGTGCTCGCGATCGCGTTATTGTATAGCTTGCCTCCGAGCTACGAGAATTTTCGTGTCGCAATCGAGTCGCGTGATGAGTTACCCGATCCCGATGTCCTACGTATAAAAATTATCGAAGAGCACGACGCCCATCGGAGCGAGCAGCCGTCTGGATCAAGTGCGATGTACGTGAACAAGAAAACTCAGCCGCGGAAGAATCAGGGCGCGAAGGCCGATCAAGATAAGTCTCAATCGAAGAAGAAGAGAATTCGGTGCAACAAGTGCAAGCTGTTCGGACACAAAGCCGCAGAGTGCCGTAATAAAAGTGCCACAGAAAACGAATCCGCGAAAACGAGCGAACCAGTGTCGTTGTGCGCCAGCGAAACTTTGCTCGCAAGATCCGCGGGACGTGCGCGGATGTGGTGTATCGATAGCGGCGCGACGTCGCACCTGTGCAATAACATTGCATTTTTCTCCGACGCTGACTTTTCGAAACGCGGAAAAATCAACCTCGCGAACGACGAATTAACCGAAATCGTCGCCGAGGGCACGGCCGTATTCGAGACCAAGGTTTTCGGTTCAGTTAAAAGCGTATTGTTAAATAATACTTTGCATGTTCCAGATCTGCGTTCCAATTTACTGTCTGTCGGAAGAATTACAGAGCAAGGATTCAAGGTCGTTTTTGAAAAGGACGCCGCTTCGGTGTTGGACCGCAACGGAGATAAAACGCTGGTCGCTGATAAGATCGACGGTCTTTATTTCGTACGAGAATGCGAAGAATCCGCGAGTGTCGCAACCGAATCTGAAGTTTCTTCGGCGATTACCACGAACGTTTCATGGCACAGACGACTCGGACACTTAAATATTTCGGATCTTCGCGAAGCAGAACGCAAGGGAACTGTCCTCGGATTAACACGCAGAGACTTGGGAGACGACCCCGAATGTGACACATGTCTGAAAGATGCATCGAAATCCTTTCCCAAAGAGGTCAACGCGGGAATCTTGCATGCTGGACGCTGGACCTGATACACTCGGACGTATGCGGACCCATGCGTGTCGCATCCATGAGCGGCGCAAGATATTTCGTAGAATATATCGATGACTACTCGCGCTGGTGTGAAGTGAGATTCCTAAAAACGAAAGACGAGGTTTTAAAGGCCACTAGAAAGTATGTCACCCTCGTTCAAAATCAAAAGGGACGTAACGTCAAGTGTTTGCAGACAGACAACGGCCGGGAATATCTGAGCAACGAGTTCGAAGATTTCCTGAAGTCACACGGAATCACGAGGCGGCTAACTGTTCCATACAATCCGCAACAAAATGGCGTCGCTGAGCGCAAGAACTGCAGTCTGCTCGATACGGCGCGATGTCTTCTCCCAAGCGGGACTTCCGCCGTGCTTCTGGGCTGAAGCGGTTAATGCAGCAAATCATATCAGAAACCGCTGTCCCTCGAAAAGTTTAAACGGGAAGACGCCACATGAAAAATAGACTGGACAAGTTTCCGATGCCGGTTACTTGCGCGAATTCGGCTGTCGAGTTCACTGCCTCGACGGAAAACCGGGAAAGAGCAAACTCGAACCACGGTGCAAAGAGGACATTCTGATTGGATTTTCGGAAGAGTCAAAGGGGTATAGAGTTTGGCTACCCGAGGAAAAAGTCGTCGTCGTATCTCGTGACGTCAAGTTTTCCAGTCACACACCTCCGAAGATCGGGGAGTATCAGGATTTCTCTCCGGAAGATTGTGAACATGACGCCATAGCTAATGAAGACGGACGGGAACAGGATTTTATCGAGATAATTATGGAACCTTCTAACGGCAATCAAGTTTGCGTGGAAGACGAGTACGTGGACGACGACGCCGACGAAGACCCCCTGTGGACGGTGAACCTGTAGCCAGACGAGGACCAGGAAGACCAAGAATTATCAGGACGGGACAACCCGGCCGCCCGCGGAAGCAGTACAGTACGCAGAATCTGATCCGTCTGAACAGGTTTTTCTATCCGAAATACCGATGAGACTAGCATTAGCAGGTCCTAATTCGGAGGAATGGTTCGACGCGCTATGATTCAAGAGATTCGTTCAATTATTAAGAACGATATTTGGGAATTGGTAGAGCGTCCCAAAGGTGCTCAAATCATAGGCAGCAGAATTGTATTACGCAACAAATTTGGATCTGACGGCAACCTGAAGCGTAGAAAAGCTCGTCTTGTGGCTCAGGGATTCTCTCAAAAACCAGGGATACATTTCACGGAGACGTTCGCCCCAGTCGCCCGCCTGAGTACGATTCGTTTGATTGCTGCACTGGCTGCCCGACACGGGATGACGATGAACCAATTCGACGTAACTACTGCATACCTTAACGGTGAGCTGCCGGAAGAGATATTGATGGAGCCCCCTAAGCAACTAAGGGACATTCTGGTAGCCATAGTGAAGAATGAGAAGGACCCGGACATCAGATCGAAGGCGGAACACATGCTTAACGAATTGGATAAGGGGGACAAAGTATGCCTACTCAAGAAATCTCTCTACGGGTTACGCCAAGCCGGAAGACAGTGGCATGAAAAATTACACGAAGCTCTGACTGATTTCGGAGCTTCACCTTCTAACGGTGACCCGTGTTTGTACTATAAAGGACAAGGGAAAGACATCGTCCTGATCACGGTTTATGTGGACGACCTCATCATCGCATCTAGGAGCTCCAAGTCGATTACGGAACTCGGAAGATCGCTTTCCTGCCGATTCGACATCAAAGATCTTGGACCTGTCAATTATTGTTTAGGAATAAAGTTCAGTCAGGAAGATAATCGAGTGACAATTAATCAGCGTGGTTACATCGCCGATCTCCTGAGTCGCTTCAACATGACAGACGCCAAACCGGACGCCTATAGATGTTAACAAGATGCTCGTCAAAGAAACAGAACCACATGAACTGGATGAAGATGTTCCGTACAGAGAACTGGTCGGGTATTTGACGTACCTGGCATTGGCCACACGACCGGACATAAGCTTCGCGGCGAGCTGTTTGGGCCAGTTCAATAATTCGTACGGAAAGGCCCACTGCTGGGTTGCTGCCAAGAGGGTTCTGAGGTATCTCAAGGGGACCCTAGACCTCGGACTGGTATACTCACCTGATGTCAAGCCGTTGAAGGGGTACGTCGACTCCGACTGGGGAAATTGCCCTGACGATCGGCGCTCTTATTCCGGGTATGTTTTCGCTTTGAGCGGCAGTCCCATTTCCTGGGATGCACGGAAGCAGAGGACCGTCGCTTTATCTTCCACCGAGGCAGAGTATATGGCGCTAACGGACCCAGATAACATTTCGTGCGATCTCATATAGCCCTCACGCGTGAGTATCAGGTGGTGCGTGCAAGAACGCTGTCACATCGCCCTCATTACGTGATAGTCGCACGCGTGCGAGCGAAATGATGGCATATGCAGTCCACGCGTGATGGGGCATATGTGCGAGCGTAAAAGTTGTATGATAGCATCATATATGATCATACAAAACAGTTATTACAACTTATCGGGAGGATTGACACTGCCTTCACACATGATCATCACGTCGTGCGCGCAAGATCGCCATCATATTGCCATTACGCGTGATGGGGGAACACACGTGCGAGGCACTATGCCATCACGCGTGATGAGAGCTGCATATTTGAAAAGCACAAAAGTTTATTTTTATACTCATATAATATATATATATATATATATATGTATGTATAATAATTGTATAATAATATGTATATATAATTCTATATATAATAATATCTCGCACATGTACGGACGTAATGATCATTAATGATCATGAGTGAGGGCAGTGACAGTCCCGATGAGTTGTAATAACTCGAAATCATTCTCCTTGCACGGTTCATCATTCCTCCTTTTCTTTTCCCGTTAAAGAGAAAAAGAAAAAAGATGAACGGTGCAAGAACGTGCAGCTAACAAGAACAGACCTGCAGTGTAAGAACGTGCAGCTAACAAGAACAGACCTGCAGTCTGTTTCGGCATTTCGGTTTTCGCAGCACGCTGATTTTTGTGCAAAAATAGTTTGAATCGTGCCTTTCGCAAACGTCTCACGATTACATGTAAGTATACATTTAATGCGTATATAATATTATTTATCTATATATATAAAGGAAGATGTCCTGACTCACTCACTCACTCACTCACTCACTCACTCATCAACGCCCAGCCCAAACCCCTGAACCGAATTTTTACCAAAAGTATATGAAATAGGGGTAGAATTTTCCGGGGAGTGCCACTAAGAAGGGATTTTTAGAAATTCGAGCCCTAACGGAGTGAAAAGGAGTAAAACGTGTTTTCACGGATTCTTTAATATCGCTCAGCCTAAACCTCTGAACCGAATTTTTATCAAAAGTATATGAAATAGGGGTAGAATTTTCCGGGGAGTGCCACTATGTGTATAGTTTTTTGTTACTGATTTTCTGGAAACCGATTTTTTTAATTTTTCTAATTTTTCTAATTTTTGTTTTCTAATTTTTTTAATTTTTCGGGAAATAATTGATTGAATCTCAAAGAATTATAGACCAAACAGGGGTAGAAATTTCCGGGGAGTGCTATAAAGTGTATAATTTTTCGTTACCGATCTTTTTGGAAGCCGGTATCGAAATTTTTTTAATTTTTCGGGAATTAATTGACCGAATCTTAAAGAATTGTATATGAAGTAGGGGTAGAATTTTCTGGGGAGCGCCATGATGTGTACAGTTTTTGTTATTGATCTTTTCGGAAACTGGTTTTTTTAATTTTTCCAATTTTTCGGGAAATAATTGATTGAATCTCAAAGAATTATATATGAATTATACATGAATACTATAATTATAGCATTAAATGCTATGATCATAGCACTAAATGCTATGGACATAGTAATCTATATATATAAAGGAAGATGTCCTGACTGACTCACTCACTCACTCACTCACTCATCAACGCCCAGCCCAAACCCCTGAATCGAATTTTCACCGAAAGTATATGAAATAGGGGTAGAATTTTCCGGGGAGTGCCACTATGTGTATAGTTTTTCGTTACCGATTTTCTGGAAACTGGTTTTTTTTATTTTTCTAATTTTTCGAGAAATAATTGACCGAATCTCAAACCCCTGAACCGAATTTTTACCAAAAGTATATGAAATAGGGGTAGAATTTTCCGGGGAGTGCCACTATGTGTATAGTTTTTTGTTATCGATTTTCTGGAAACCGGTTTTTCTAATTTTTCGGGAAATAATTGACCGAATCTCAAAGAATTATAGATTAAATAGGGGTAGAATTTTCCGGGGAGTGCTATAAAGTGTATAATTTTTCGTTACCGATCTTTTTGGAAGCCGGTACCGAAATTTTTTCAATTTTTCGGGAATTAATTGAATTAATTGTATATGAAGTAGGGGTAGAATTTTCCGGGGAGCGCCATGATGTGTATAGTTTTTGTTACTGATCTTTTTGGAAACCGGTTTTTATAATTTTTCCAATTTTTTGGGAAATAATTGATTGAATTTCAAAAAATTATACATGAAGTAGGGGTAGAGGGAGAGGGAGAGGGAAAGGGAGAGGGAGAGGGAGAGGGAGAGGGAAATATAATTTCTAATATTTTCTATAGTTTTGTTTGTGTCATGCGTATATTAATTTTTCTAGGTTATGCTCGTGCTTGTACACATCTCTTAGTTATATCTTTTCATTATTACATTTCTTAACGTCTGATTATGTCTATCATGCATGTCACGTTTTTCTTTTCTTTTTTCATTTTTATTTTTTTTTCTCACTGTTCATTTTTTAATTCTTCTTGTTCCTTCTTTGCAGAAAGTTTTTTGCCCACTTGGTCGGTCTGTTACATGTACATGTTATTGGCATAGAAGGTAAAGAAATATTATTATATATTTCTATTTTTTAATAACTATTAATTTTTTTATTTTGTTCATGCCTGTGTCGAATATTCTTGATATACACTCATTGATTTATGTTACATTATTCGCCAATGTAGAAAAAACATTATTTTAACTTGAATATAATATAATAATTAATTGCATGCATTACTTAACGCTGTATTTCAATTCATGAAAGTTTTCATAATGTTTTTTTATTCATGGTTCTATTACTTGTACATGAAATAAATAATCGTTGCTTCGTAAACCCGACTAACTTTTATTAATATCTTTTATTCTCCATATTAATATTAATTTCAACTTTTATATCATGTTTTATAGTTTTAATATTAATAATAATTTGTATTAATTAATTGCACGACCTGTCAATAAAAGGAAGTTTTTATTTCAACTTTAATTGACATATATATAGTGAGACGTACACAAGAAAATAATTGGTGTCGTATTGAAGACGAAACTGATTCGACATTAGAGTACATCAGTGAGTTTTGAAATTCCTTTGACTGCATTTCGTTAATTATAAAATTGATTTACACTGATGACAGATTCGTGATAATAATAGATTGCAATTAACTCGAAGTATCGTTTAAAAAAAATTTTATTTACATAAATATGTATGTAAACATACACGTAAAATACTTCGATTGACCGTGTAATCTGTACTATTAATAAAATTGCATGTATTTTCTGTATGTGAGCATGTAATGCATTTCACGCCAAGTGGTCCACTTTCATTTACACAATGTTTAATTGTCATTTCCTACTTTGTATGCTTTGGGTATGTAAACGTACAATTTTCGATTACATGAAATATTCAAATGTACCGTTTCCAATTAATTTAAATTATTTTGACGAAAAAGTATAATCATGCAGTCATGTATATAGATTGAAACGTTGGCAATATTTTTGTAAACGTACTTTTGAATGTTGGCAAACATTTCTTGAAAAAAAAAACAGTCTTTTCCTCTGCAAAATGTATAAGGACATACTGTAATACGAAATGTTTAACATCTTTTTCATAATTATAATACAAGATTTTCATTCATACTGTAATACAAGACGTTTAAAGTCTTTTTGAGAAATTTTACAATACATATAAATACATTTCTTACATACTAAAAGCTACTAATACAAGACGTTTAGAGTCTTTTTCATAAATTTTACAATACATATAAATACATATAAATCTACATTCTTTACACACAGAAAACTACTAAAACCTAAATGTAACTGGTTCCTATGCATGCGGTGGTGATCCTGACTGAACAGAATCTTACACAGTTACAACTATCACTGCCCAACCACACGCTTATGTACGTTGTTTGTACTGCACTATTCAATTTATTACAAAAGTTGTAATTATCAAATCTTTAAAATTATTTGCCTGGCCTTCTTTATGGTAGCAAACAAAACTGAACGAGGCATGTCAACGAAATATAAGCAATTTCTGAATCTCAGTGAGAGACACAAGAGAAGACGGTTAGCTGCAAGACAAGATGATCCAAACGTCTGTCAATCCATAAATAACGAATCAGACGATACATTGTCTGAAAATGAACCAGTGCAAATTTCGGCATCGCATTCTGCTCCATCTGTATCTGATAACGCTCTCTATAATGATGAGGAATCGACTGCTGACGTTCACGAAGATACTTTTAATGGAGATGAAGAAGCAGATGATAATGAAGGCATAGCATAAGAAGAGGTACAGGAACAAGAAGTAAATACTGACGGAGGCGACGATGATGAAGAAAACGAAGGAAGTGATGCGGACAATACAGATGCTCACAGTAATGAAAATATTTCAAACTTTGAAAATGACAATGTCCCACAAAACTTGAACGACCTAAAATTAAAAGCATTGAAACAATTATTCTTACTTGCTAATTTAAAGCATAAGCAGGGCAACATACTGCTGAAGACATTGCATGAGTTCCCGTTTAATCTCACGTTTTTGCCGAAGGACACGAGGACATTACTTGAAACGCCTACTGATGTGGCCTCGAGACACGTCCAATACATCGATGGAGGAGAATACCTTCATTTGGGTCTCCAATATACCCTTATAAAAAAACTGAAAACTCTTCCTGAAGATATCTTGCCCGAAACGATACAAATCGATTTTAGCACAGACGGCGCTCAAATTCACAAAAGCGGCACGACTCAATTTTGGCCTCTTCAATACAGAATTTATAATTGTATTGATAAAAAACCAATTATAGCGGGTGTCTTTAAGGGAACAGAAAAGCCATCAAATCCTTTTCAATTTTTTGAACACTTTGTTCAAGAACTGGAGGAAATTCGTGAAGAAGGTGGTGTCCTTATAAACGATCGACGGTATCTAATTCAAATTCGATGCTTCATTGCGGATGCACCAGCAAGGGCATTTGCGTTGAACCACTATGGGCATGTATCGTCAAACGCATGTTCTAAATGCAAAATTGAAGGGCGTCGTTCTGCAGCGATGCCATTCTTTCGGGGAACGATGATTTTTCCCGGGACTCGTCACCCGCTACGAACGGATCAAGAGTATAGTGAACTAATGGATGAAGATCACCACAAAGGGCCAAGTCCCTTAAATCGTGTGTTGGGACTAGTGACGCAAGTTCCTTTTGAACCCTTGCACCTTCTATACATTGGGAATGTAAAGAAAGTGTTGACCACTCACATCCATGGAAAATATGGACACGAAAAATTAACTAAAAGAAAGTTAGATATTTTGGATTCAAGAATGATGGAATGTCGAATCTACTGCCCTACGGAATTTAATCGTCGTCCGAATAAAATCTCCATGTTTCATCACTTCAAAGGCACAGAATTTAGGCAACTATTGCTGTATACAGCTCCAGCTGTGCTAGAAAATGTTTTTGACGAAGATCATTACAAACATTTTCTTCTCTTACATTGTGTAATGCGCCTCCTTAGTTTGGAAAATGTCTCGGACGAAATGTACGTATACTGCCAAGCAGCATTAGAGAGCTACGTCAACATGTGCGAGGAATTGTATGGAGATCAGTTTCTCTCGTACAATGTCCATGGTCTTTTGCACGTAGTCGGTGATGTTAGGCGATTGGGCCCATTAGATTCATACAGTGCATTTTGTTATGAGAACAATATGCCTGAATTCAGGAAATTTATACGAAAGCCGCACTTGGCTCTACAACAGTTTTACAAAAGAATGTGTGAATTAAACGACCTTGTAACTCCCGTCGATAAAGGAATCCACATTCGTTGTTCGAAAATTCACATGGATGGACCTCTCGTAGAGCCTGCCCGTCATTACCGGCAATATCGAAAAATGCAACTTGGAAATATAACGTTCTCTACCGCTCTTCGTGACAGTTGTTGCATCACAAATAATGGAGAAATCTGCGTCATAGAGAACATAGCGCACATGGAAGGGAACACGCTGTTTATCGTTAAAAAATTTCGAACACAGGTTCATCTATACAATGTTGGTGTCACATCTGATGTGGCAGGAGTATACCACTGTTCAAACTTATCACTTACATTTGAAGCAATCAATTTGAGAGATGTCAAAAGCAAGATGTACAGGATGCCGAAGTGGAGCGGTAGAGAAGGTCAAGAAGAGCGCACTATTGGAAGTAAATGGATCTGTGTGTCGCTAATTACACCCCTAATACAACCCGACTATTAAATAATTCGTAAACGAATTATACTCGATACTAGACAAATATTCAAAAATAACAAATTGTAATAATAGTAATAATAAAATTGTACACGTACTATTTCTGCCAATAATTTTCAAAGATGTACAACAAGTATACATTAAAGTGAAATTCCGTACAGTACGCAATTAAAAAATAATGTAGTTTAATATGCAAAAACTTGTATACATATATCATGGTATAATGTCAATGAAAAATATCAACAGTTTATATGCCAGTAAATTCATTTCAAATTATTATACAAGCAATGTAACTTACATTCCAACGTACATTTTCTTATTCATTAAAGCAAATAAATATGAACGCTGGCAGAAAAGGAATCAAAAGTAAATATTGTAAAATATCGAGTAGTGGACGAGTAGTCAAAATACCGAAGAATGTTATGACTACATCCTCGGACGAAGAGCCTACTAAGCGTATGAAAAAAAAGAGCAGCAAGCAGTACTCTGTGCAAGTGGAGTTGAACAAACTTGAAGGACTAGTAGAATATATGCAGAAAAATGACGCCTTTCCGAAAACCGATACAACTAATGCAAACAAATCGAATGATACGATTCAAAATTCAACTATGAAAGATTTGTAAGTAAATTTTAATAGTAATTACACGATTGTTTTCATTGAACAAAATAATTTGGACTGTATAAAAATCATTGCATGAATGTATAAAACCAATCTGACAATTGTACTTTGAAAACCACAATGTAATATAAATTTGAAACAAAATAATTTGCGATCACAATACATAATATTGTTTATGATTTTCATATTTCTTCCAGACAAGAAAAAAATCTAAATCGTGAAGTACACGTTCCCCAACCGAATAAGCATGCAAATGATGATACTCCGCCCGTTGATGGGTTTGTGAAGAAAACATCGGTACATGCTGAACATAATCGCGCGCTTGACGCAATAAACATGCAAGAGACTTGCAAATGCAAGACAAATAACCAAGACATTCATGACAAATTAACGTGAGTATAATGTAGAATTTCATAATTGCCTATACAGCACAGAACCTTGCAGACATATTGCTGCAACGTTGCAAGATCTGTGCTGTATGGGTGTAGATCAGGCCTGTTGACACGGATGCCCGCGGAGCTGGCTGTGAGGGGAACATGTGTCTTGTTTTTGTCGTAATCGCAGTATAATTTGTATTTAAAATTAATTTACTAAACACGGCACGGCATTTCCTGTTGGGCGTCCACTTTAACAGGCCTGTTGCAGACTTCTGATGAACAGCAATTTAAAATTACAATCTTAAATTCTATGTATAGAATTGAAAAAAAATAGAATGCATGCCGTACTAATGTTCAATGGGGTGAAAAGAAATTGATGTATAAATACATAATGTAATTGTGTATATAAGCATTGAAAATCTAAGATAAAAGACCGTTCGAGGTAAAAAACTGAAGAAAATGAAAAATTCTTTACTTTTTAATTTTATTACGGCAACTATACATATTTGCATAACTTTAGATCAATACATTCGCAGGGATCTTCAAGACAAAGTTAATTCTTTAATCGAGAGCCATAATGCCTTAAAAGAGATCATGGAAAAGATTGTGGAAAATGATAACGTTCATGTCGATGGCATTAATTTAAAAAATACGTTTTACGAGGGGTTAGAGGGCTTCCCAATGAGTACCGTTGAGGAATTCAAGGAGCTAGAAAGCGATGCCAAGAAGAATGATCGAAGGAAGCTGGTGAGTATTTTTCCGCATCCATTACACTGTGCAACACAGATTCCCTTAAGAAATTCAAAGAGATTCTGAAAATAAATATAAAAAAAACATACCTGTATCTCAGCATTTTACCAGATCAAATCGTTAACGTTTTTTATGCAGCCATTAATCGTATTTGTCTCATACTGGCTTTTTAAAACTGTTATAAATTATATATTAATTTTTTTATTTAAGTTATTGATTCATCTCATTCTGTGCATAAAAGTATTAAGGTACAATTGCCAAAACTGAATAGTTTACAAAATATTTTATACTTTATGTCGAAATATACCAGAATAGAAATGTACATATCTAAACCATTGATTTTTTGACAATTCTACCTTAATAATTTTATATGCAGAATAATCAGGGGAATCATATTATGTAAAAAAAGTCGATTCCATTAAAAAAATATCGATGTGACCTTCACCTGACTTTTGTGACGACACCCAAGATCAAACTGATAAGATCATTAAATAGATCTTTTTAAACTCTACAACTTTTGTATGAAACATTTCTTTCGAAAAGGCTAAGTAGAATATTAATTACCTGCATAGTACTGCAGTGTAATGATACTTTATTTTATTTCAGTACAATTACTTGCGAGGGTTAGGAGGATGCAAATTACGAGAATTTCTCTATAATGCTATAAAAACGATTATGACTGACAGTTTGGTCTCGAAATTCACGTGACCCGGTAGTAGTGTTTCGGAGAAATTTGGGGACACAAAAACTATGAATATTATATATTGTAAGTATATACTTTTCTTTATGTACAATTCCCTTAAGAAAATATACACTCAATTAAACATTGAAACTATTGAAAGTGATACATATAAAATAATTTATTTTCTTCTTTCAGTGGCAGCACAGAAATGCACTTTGTTTAATGGTCCGCAGGATAAGGCTTCCTGCAAAGTTGAAGTCCAGGAAGTCTTACGGGCCATAAAACAAAGATATCGCACAAATTTAAAGAAAAATTGACTGCCTCTTCATCAAGAGCAGCAGCTAAACGACGAAGTGGATGAAGACTCTGATTTATCGAACAATCAGAGCGAATATGAAACTGAATGAATATGAGCGAATATGAATGAGCTGTGAAATAATATAGCTTTGTTTTCTATTTTCACTTAAATAGTTTTACATATGGAATATATATAAATATTTATATATATATATATATAACAAAAAAAGTTTTATATATAATATTTTATATATAATATATATAACGAAAAAAGTAATGTCACAAGTTTTTTATGAAATAAAATCTTTGAAATTTGAATTATTTTATAATGATGTTAGTAGTATGTATGCAGTATTATCTGCATTTTCTCTGCAATTTTGTCTTCAGTTTTTCTCCAATTTGTTTACAAATAGAGTTTACAGATTTCTCTGCTAATACTTTACATTTTCTCCGCAAATCACTTTTTCAGAGAAATAGGAGCGAAATAGCAGAGAAATTTTTTCGCCAGGGTTTTATTATAAAATTTAACATTATTTTTTATATTGGTGTATGGGTGTGGTCTCACAGATGTGTGTGTATATATTTTTAGTTTTTATTTTTTGCAAGGATAATTGTCTCATTAATATATTTTAATTAATACAATTATAATATTTTTCAATAAACGCTTTGGGTGGATCTTCATGCAGACACCGGTGCTTTGACACCAAGCGCTGATTGGTGAAATAGGTAGTGGGGGTAAACAATTGTCTTGCTATTTACCCCCACCACCTGTTTTTCACCAATCAGCGTCGGTGTCAAAGCGCTGATGTCTGCATGAGGATCCAGACTTATTCACACTTCCTTGAGGCTCATACCGCTCGCACGCGTGCGAGCAATGTGAGCCTCACATGAGGACACGCATCTGCGTGTGCCTGTAATACCCGCACGCGTGCGCGCACCGTGACATCAGTGTGCGAACACGTTCTTTCAGAATTGAGATTCATATCGCTCGCAAGCGTGAGAGTCGCACGCGTGCGAGCAATATGAGTCGTACATGAGGACGCATCTGCGTAAGTTATGAGGATCACACGCGTGCGAGTACTCGCATGTGTGCGCGCACCATGCGATCATTGTGCGGGCATTTTGTTATCTGGGGAGGGAGCCAAGGAATCGATTCATTGGACAGCTATTCTCAACGAACTAGGATTTGAGGAGTTAACCGACATCGAGGTGTTTAGCGATAACTTCGGCGCATTGAGACTTGCAGACAATCCAGTCTTTCATGCGCGTAGCAAACATATCGCTATTCGCCACCACTTTATCCGAGAGGCTCTGAAGGACAAACGCCTACGTGTCGAACACGTTTCTACAGACGATAATGTGGCTGACATGTTTACGAAGGGCATACCAAGACCCAAATTCGAGAAGTGCATCGCCTTATCCGGAATGGAGCAGATAACTACTCTTCAATAAGGATCATCCGTTCTCGCATCGAGGGGAAGTGTTGGATAAAACGATCTCCGCTGTTACCCTAACAGCGTGCGCTGCGAGCC